>NC_089742.1:24260649-24263149 GCF_040412425.1 Macrobrachium rosenbergii | reverse complement strand
CCGGAGATCAAAGCAACACTCCATAATCCTTTCTCTCTGACTTCCTTGACTCCAGAGAAGAGTTCTCGCTCCTCGCTAACTCATTGGCGAACATATTTCATAATTATCCGAAAGTTTCGAGCATTTTTCATGTCTGTCAAGCTGAGGAACTCAAAGGCTGGTGGGTGTTTGCTCTCTCTCTCTCTCTCTCTCTCTCTCTCTCTCTCTCTCTCTCTCTCTCTCTCTCCTCTCTCTCTCTCTCTTACATACGCAGACAGGTGGCTTTGCCGAATTATGCTTCGTATGTCGAGATATAATGACCGTCTTTTATTAGTAGATATTTGTACTTGATATCAAATGAGTCTATCAGATAAAAAAGAACAGTATTCTTTAAGCCTCCCTAATTTATGTTAAACTGATGTTCTCAGTATCAAGCAACTCTCAGTTGCAAGTCGTTTTTTCAATTGAAACAATAACGGTTCTGGTTACATCTCAGTCATTTTAGGCAAAAAGGCAAGAATCTTGATTTCTCCCCGGGAAGTTGTCAAGATTTCTTTCACTGAGAGTTTGTATTTCTTGATTTTCCCCCCCTAGAACTTTTCGCTTTATTTTTTACTTCAAGCCCTGGAAGATGTCAAGTTTTTCATTTACTCTTGGAAAGTGAAATGGAAGATGTCAAGTTTGGCGTACAATCCAGGTTTATCAAACTTGCTTTCCTCCTGGATGCTGTCTAGCATTTTGATTTCTCCCCCAAGAAAATCTTGAAAGTTTTTCTGTTTCACCCCTTCTGGAGGTTGGTGATTCTTAGCATTCTACAGGTGGTTTGTCATATTTTAATTGCTTTGCTTTCTCGAATGGAAGTAGACAGGTTCTTTGTTTATTTTTTTTTTTTATTGGAGGTAGTCGATTCCCCGAGGTTGGCAGGTGCAGTGTGTTTTGGTCTTTCACTTTCTTGTTTCTTTATATATATTTCTCTCGGCTGTACTGAAGTTCTTCACTTTCCCACGCGCAAGTAATCCTATTTCACGCTTTTCATCAAGTGTACAAGATCCTTGCGTTTTCAACAGAGGGTTGTGAAGTTTCATGTTTTCAAGCTGTCCTCGTGTTCGCAACTTCTCACGAAATGTAGAAACGTTTCTAGTTTTTTAATCAGGAAAGTCACTTCATTTGTTTTCTCACCAGGAACCCAAGTAGAAATCAAGTTTCTTGCTTCCTCACTAAGAAGAAATCACGATCCTTACTTTTCTACACGAATATAATCATGTGTTTTGCATGTTATCAAGAGTGTTTTCAAGTTATCAAGAGTGTTTTCCAGTTATTAAGTTTCTCACTTGTGTAGCTCATGTATTTGGCTTAATTACAGCGAGATTTTCCAGTCCTCACGTGTCCGTTATGAGGAACTACGGTCCTTGCCACTTGTGCAAACATTTAACGGTTTATTATTGTTATTGGACGACGGTGACGTTAACGATTTGCTCTGTGGAAATAATCAGGTTTTTGATTGTCCTAAGAGGTATTAGTTAGGTTAATTACCCTTTCTTAACACAGTATGTTTAAGTTACTTGCTTTTTTTAACAGGATAGAAAAAAATCCCCTATAGCTTTCCAAACTGACGTAGGCCCACACATAATACGCCGTATGGTAGCATTTCAGTGAGGCTCCGCGAGGTATCATTACCCACAGTGAGCTTATTTTAAACTTTGGAAAAATATCCAGGTTTCAGAAAAGTAAATAAAACGTCCATACAAAGATAGAATTTCAGGCAAATATGTAGTGATTTTCTTTCCCAGTGAGCTACTGAAATAAACAAGAGATCGCACGGTCGGATTCCTACCACTTGTTCATATCATTGTTTTATCAAGAGAAATGAGAAACGGAATATTGGCGTATAAGTTTAAAGAACCAAAAAATGGACAGACTCCGTCCTTGCTTCTAATTTTTGTTTTTATTTCATGTCTTTTCTTTTGTAATTCACATTTAGTTGCAAACCCTTTCAGTGCTCTGTTCTTCTTTGATGATGAAAACAGTAAAAAAGATGTAATTTTGGTGGTCATTAATATTGAGCTCTCCTCTAAGCTGATATTTATCTGAGAAGATATTTGCCAATTAAAAAAACTTCATTTATATTAAAAAAGGGGGAGGGGGAATATGACAACAATAGCAAAATAAAAATTTAAAAAAATCATCATTACGAGAGCAAGAACACTGGGGGTAAAGGAACAGCAACTGTCCACTTGCATATTTTACTTCGTTCTTGTTATTCAGAAATTTCCCCGCACGTAAAGAGAAGAAAATACCTTAAACGATTAGATAAAACCAGTCATTTTATCAATATTCCGGTTAGTTCTTTGCATTTTCGCTGAATGCTCTGTCAGGTTTGAAAATGGAAAGTGACGTTAATTGCTAATGCATGCAGGACCAGATGATAACTAACACACTCTTGCGTTAGGTTTCGATAATATGAAACCACGAAAAAAAAAAATTACTTTAGAGTAGTGAGTTAGGTACACGTCAGAGAAAT
>NC_089742.1:24248149-24255649 GCF_040412425.1 Macrobrachium rosenbergii | reverse complement strand
CCTTTTACTTAAACTTCTTAAAATTCCATTTCTTTAAATTTTTAACCTCTTCCTCCACGAAGCAATCCTCCCTTTGTTAGAACCCTGCCTGTATCCCATGCCTTGCCGTTTACGTACTTTGAATTCAAGTAAAGACCCCGTGATAACCATCAATTATCCCTCCACCACTGCAATTTAAGGACTATTTAGGTTAAGCCATAGCAGTGTTAATTTTATCTTTGTGTGAGTGCAATTCCGTGTTCATTGTTAAAGCCTACGCTGCTCCGATTCTCAGATCGTAGTTACGTGATTTCCTTAAAATCACCTTCTAGGCTACATTATGTTTTGTAATTAAGAACGTGTATTGTGTGATATTTCATAGGGGAAATCCATCTCCTTCAGTGTACACCATCATTCCCAACTGAGACGTCTCTTTCAGGGATGCACACGTGGAACGATCGCTATCCATGCTTCAGTATCTCATCTGCCACCCAAAATCCTGATAATTCCTGGTCGCAGTCAGTAACGATTTCCGTTGTGGCCCAAATGTTCATGTGAATTATTCTCCCATCCTGGAGTTCCATCATTTGCTCTACCTAAGACTATTTCATGTAATCAGGGCAAGACTGAATGTTATTATTATCATCACTGAACTGATTGTATTGCAGATTGGCCCCATTTTAATCCACTTGATTGCTGCCAACTCATTGCATTATTGTTCCCTGTGTCCTATTCTGAATCTGCCCCTTAGTGATTATGTTGTGTCGTGTCTCATTGTTGATTTGCTAAATTTCTGTAAATAAATCCTTGTAAATCTGTAAAAGAATTCTAAATTCCCATATGGCGACCTTCCCCATTCAATTGTAAATCCAGGAAATTCTAAGGGAAGTTTTCAAATAACACCAACCTTTGCTCATAAACTGGACACTCTTGGTTTTGTGGCAGCATCAATTATAGTTTTGTTTAAATTCCTCACCAAGGCGAGGTCCAGTTTATGACAATATATATATATATATATATATATATATATATATATATATATATATATATATATATATATATATATATATATATATATATATATATATATATATATATATATATATATATATATATATATATATATATATATATATATATATATATATATATATATATATATATATATATATATATATATATATATATATATATATATATATATATGCACATATATATATTATCTCTCTCTCTCTCTCTCTCTCTCTCTCTCTCTCTATATATATATATATATATATATATATATATATATATATATATATATATATATATATATATATATATATATGACTGTGAAAAATTTTCTGTTAAAACAGAATTCCAACAAGTATAAGAGCCCATAGAAAGGCCAAAATCTAGAAAGTAAAGGCTATATTTCAGAGACCAAGCTGTCTCTCTCCTCAGGCAAATATTGATTGAGAAAAAGTTACAGACAAGCAGTATTTGTACCAGAAGGTTCATAGGTCAGCCGGTACGCCACTCCAGTTGGACTCAGCCTTGATTAAACAGAAAAACGATGAATCTTTCAAGAGGCGCATGGAATTCAGATATCATAGATAAAATCTTCCTCCAACCAGCGATTAAGAAGATTAAAGAGAAATTTTAAACTGGAGTGACGTAACGGCTGACCTGTGGACCTTCTGGTATAAATACCGCTTTTCTATAGCCTTTTCTCATTCAGTATTTGCCTGAGGAGAGAGACAGTTTGGTCTCTGAAATATAGCCTTTACTTTCTAAATTTTACCGTTTTTAGGAGCTCCTCATATTTGATATATATATATATATATATATATATATATATATATATATATATATATATATATATATATATATATATATATATATATATATATATATATATATATATATATATATATATATGTGTGTGTGTGTGTGTGTGTGTGTGTGTGTGTGTGTGTGTGTGTGTGTGTGCGCGCGCGTCGGACGAATGACTGATTCAGGTCATTATAAGTACATCTTAGTTTTCAAGGCAGTGAAGAATAGTACCTTCATAGGTATCGAACAGCAGCATTAAGTCCTGAAAATCCCCTCATTTAAGAGCTGAATAAAGATAACAGCACTTACCCTATATCCAAACAGGGTATGTTTCCATGTAATTATCCGCACTCATGACACAATGAATAATCTCCTTTTCATTAGAACAAGAACGCTGGCATTCATTACGCGGGGGGAAATAATTTGTCACTTCACTAATGAATTGTTGATAACGACGTTAATTGGTACTTTCACGATACACTTCAAGTCCCTCGCAGCGCTTTCTTCTTCAACCAGTTATTGAAGGTGTCCAATATGAAAATTATGTCAGGTATTCAAAAGGCGTTTTTACTTACTTTTATACCAATTGGGAAGAATTGCAGTTTGAAAATGTAAATATTTTTGCTCTTTTTCAAATAGGTGAGGTTTCACTGTTTCATTTTCGATATTTAACAAAGGAAACATACTTTCAAAAGAGTTTGTACACGTCTGTCGGTTCCAGACTTGGATTAAAGAAGGAAAGTTGAGGACAGGCTCAACATATTGTTTAAAATAACCTTACTGAAACTTCCAACAAACTGTACCCCTAGGATATGAGCGGCAGTGAGCCCTATTACGAGAGGATAGACTACAAATTAGCAAGAAGTTTCTCAAGATTTTGCTTCTGAAATCTGTTTCGTTTTTCTCTGCACGCGTTTCGTGCTATTCGTAATGAATATAATTATTAGATATACGGGAATACCACATTTTCTCTCTTAATTTTCCATAAGATTTTGAGGAATTTCTTATGAAGTCATCAAAGTAGGAGGAATCGGCATAATTTACTTATATTATGGTATACTATCGGCCATGTTTCATTATTATGCCGTTTCGATTGTGTTATACAAAAAAAAAGGGTAAGAAGTTGTTCCATTATTTCGGAGTATCGAACCGTTTTAGATTTCTTTAAAGGTGTTGAATTTAAGATAATAAACTCTTAATTAACCTGAACTATTTTAATGTTGCGTTAGCTTTTCGTTCTTTACTTTTAATTATTACTTTTGAAAAGCCAGAAATAGGCTATGTAATAAGCAAAAAAACTTATCCATCTGAATACGCAAATTAAGATTTTCTTTTGCATACATATGGGACTAAAAGCCGAAGATAAAAGCCATGCAAAATATCGAACTGAGGATGAGTAAAACTCAAAATAACAGACTGAGACCGAAAGAGATTTCAAGTAGGTAGAGGGATGTTTGAAGGTGCCTAAGGAAATGACATATTCAAGACTAAATCAGAGAGAGAGAGAGAGAGAGAGAGAGAGAGAGAGAGAGAGAGAGAGAGAGAGAGAGAGAGAGAGAGAGAGAATCTTATGAATGAATTACAAAAGGTTTCGTCCCAGTGGGGTGAGTAGTATCTTGTCAAGCCGGCCCCCCACCCCCTTTTTTTGGTATACATTAACCTATTAAAAGGACTCTCATGCCTAGTATTCTCTTTTTCTTTCTTTCTCTCCCTCCACCCTAGCTCCAACCCACAGCGGTCATATAATAACTACGTACCCAGTTCCCTGCTCAAATCTACAGAGGCACTCTGGATTTTGGGAAACGTGCCCATCTTTCCCTCCTCATCGGTTCGATCTACGCACGCAGATCGTCCAGTTGTGACGCTTTACCACCCAATCTACGAGAGAGAGAGAGAGAGAGAGAGAGAGAGATTGTTCCGGGATGCAAGACACTCGAGTCGATATTTTTAAATACAGAGGCCAGTGAAAAGGAGAAGGAAGAATGAGTGTCTTCCCGCGGAGGACACAATAGAAATCATTGAAATGTTTCCTGAAGGATAAAAGGTTACGAGTCTGAGAAATCAGAGGTTGTGAACAAGACAGTGTATTCAACTCTGGATTCTGTGATAGTCCAGTAGTTTCATCTGGACTTCATAATGAGTACTGCTATTACCGGTTTTATATATCTTAATAGTTTTTACGTTGTTGGAAACTCGAATGACATTACTCCTCGGTGCACTTTGAATAATTTTTTGGTCTCTTTAGATCAGTTAAATTCTGATCCGTTACATAGACCAGCTAAGCAGTGAATAAGTACTTTTAAAAATTTTTTTGCTCTCTTTAGATCAATTGAATTCTGATCCGTTACTTAGTCCAGCTAATCAGTGTAACTGATACATGTGAAAGCGATAGCATGAATAAAATCCCTGAAACTAAATTTCTGATTGATAAATGTAGAATTACCAAGCATTTTTGGCAAAAGATTAGAGATAGCATATGATTATGTCCGCATAAATTCCCGGTAAACATGCAAGTACACAGACAGACAAACCAGACAGACATAGCAGTGGGAAATCCTTATGAGAGATGGTAAAATTTTGGCGTGAGAGAGAGAGAGAGAGAGAGAGAGAGAGAGAGAGAGAGAGAGAGAATGCTGCGAGTGGCGCCGGGGAGTCGGTTGTTGGGGTAGAGATTGTTGTTGTTCAGAATTTTTCATATAACGAATTACTGCACAGAACCTTGTTCATTGTGCTGGCATCCTCATGCCTTGAATATAACTGAGTTGGAAAAACGAAGAGTAGGGCCTTCTGAAACGATCCTTCAAAGGAAAGGAGCCGGATAGCTTAAGAAAGCTAGAATATACCCAGTGAGTCAGTACCTATGCCAATACCACCCCTAAGTACACCTGTTGCTATTCAACTGATCTGGTTATTTATTGGGATTCTCATCATTCTTAGTTAAAAGAAGACATCTTCCTGTCAAATCTATAAGTAGTCCTAATCATTTGTGAATTATCATTATTTTTTCTTTACAAAATCTAAGTTGCTACCTTACATGTTCTCAATAATTCAGTTCCAGAGCAACTGCAATAATAAGAAACCCGTATAGGATAAGGGCCAAGATCCAGAAAAAAGGAATCTTTAAGTAATCGAATCGGCCATGTTCCATATTTCACCGTCCCAGGAATTAACCAAGCTTCGTCCCTGACCTTTGAGTCATCTTTTGAACAGATAGATCAACTAACATATGAACACACGAGGCTTTTGCTAATTCTGTGGCAGATGAACTGAGAAGGTAATCAAGAACTTACATCTTATTTTAACTCTTAAACAAAGTAGGGGAGAGCGGGGCTAGTTGCATCAAATTTTACATTTCCTTCTACAGAATTGTGTAACATTCATTTAATTGAAATTCAGTTGTCATATATAAATATACAAGACCTCATCATCGAGTTCACATGCGTAGATATTAAAAAAAATAATTTCTTATATATTTAATTTTGATATATAATTAAAAATATATTTGATGCAACTTACCCCATCTGCAGGGCAAAGTTGCATCAGTATGAGGGGCAAGTTGAATCATAAGCAAATTATAATTTTTGAGAGATTATTTCAATGATAAGTAAATACAAAACCACAATAAACTGAAGCGATGAACCTTAAATTTATTCATCGTCAGATTCACAGTTATGACAAATATAATATAAAGCTCTATCTGTTCCCGAGCATTCCTCATGAGACCATCCTCTGCATGTACTACATTGAATCAATTTCTCCCGGGGCCTGCTATTGGAATAGGGCTCTACACATATCAGACAATACCAGTCTTCGTCGTCTGAGCTGGATGTGTCCTACTTTACAGCTGGTTTTTTGGATCGAACTTTGTGTGGAAACTCCTGCTTCCTCTCTTTGGTGGCTTTCTTTTCTTTGACATTGCTCTTTTATTTTTTTTCATAGTGGCTTCAGCATACAGAGCATTTTTTCAGGTGTGTCTGTTAATTTGGCACTCTTACGTGCTTTTCTGCCTGTATTGTATTTCTTTTTCCGAGGTGTTGGTTTTGGATGAGGCATAATTTTTCAGGGCAAAGTGAAGACTCACCAACATTTGCAGTTTCAACTTCATCAGTAATGAAAGAAGGTTGTGTTTCTACTGCTGTAGAAATGGAGAGAAGCGTGTCAATTGCTGCAAAAGTGGAAGGAATGGGTTCATTTCTGAAATTAATAAAACGAGTTGAATGCATAAGAATATTTTTATTAAAAGTAATGTAATAAATTTACTAATGGGGCAAGTTGAATCATGATTCAACTTGCCCCATCGTGAATGATTCAACTTGCCCCTTGACAACAATCAAAATTTGATCGCCAGCTAGATATATACTAACGGTCATTCTAATGCAAATTTGTAAGGAAAATAATTGCATATAGAACAGAATTATATAGATATTTTCAAAACACTGTTACTAATATAAATACATGAGGTACAAGAAAAATAGTGAAATCGATAAAAATTACTTACCAAGGTCGAAATCAGTAAATTTATCATAAATTCAAAAGCTCTTGCACAATTCGCCTCTCTCTCTCCCAGCTGTGTCCGCACGGACCAACACACATTTGAACCGCCTGTCAGCCTACTACAGGCGCCGAGTTGCCAGTTATGCCCACTGATGCAACTTACCCGCGATGCAACTAGCCCCGCTCTCCCCTACATGGGTGAACGCATGACCATAATTCAAATTCGTTTACTTAAATCAGAGTACAGCACTCTGATTTGCCTTCTTTTAATAGTGAATATGAGAATGAAAACTAAGATATGAATAATTCAAAACATATTCTTATTCGTGACTCATGCAAAGCTTTAAAGATATTGATGTGATCATCTAAAATGCATCTGATTTGATAACGTTATCAAAGATAATTGTCTGTCAATGGAAAATGAATGTGTGGATATGATATTAAAGAAAGATATAAAAGATACAGACAGCCTTAATAAATATTGTATTGAAAGCAGTTTTAATTTAATCTAAGATTTGACGAATATGAAACTAAGGAAGATAATATAATATTAAAATAAGTCAAAGAATATTTGTTGGAAAGATTAATGAGCAGCAGAGCCAAGAGACGCGACATTACCAGGCCACACAGTGCTCTTGCAGATGATAAATGCAAGAACTCTCTACAAAATTGACTCTAGTGTAGAGTGAAACAGCGACTGAGAACATAAAAGATAATAAACGAGAGTCTAATGGAAATTCATATAATGTTTTTATTCATTTCAATTTACATAAAAGTCTAGCTGAGTATGTCATTAATTCCAGATTAGATTAGTATAATGAAAACTAATCGTCGTAACATACAGTATATAATTAGGTAATTTAAAACGTATTCTTGTAAATTTTTTGCACTTAAATATCTCATTGGTGAATACATAGACATAAATCAAATTCGTTTGCCTTGATGCCAGTACAGCGCAATGATTTTTTTTTCCTTATTGACTGTGAGTATGAAAACTAAAAAATTAATAATAAAAGACAGATTCTTGTGCGTGACGCATAAAAAAGTTTTAGAATCAAAGACACTGATATGCTATAACATAATCAAAGGTAACTGTTTGTCAGTGGATAATGGATAATGAATTTATGATATTACAAAAAAATTAAAAGATGCAAACAAGCTTGATAAATATTGTATTTGATATCAGTTTTAATTAAGAACTAAGAATGAAAG
>NC_089742.1:24225649-24243149 GCF_040412425.1 Macrobrachium rosenbergii | reverse complement strand
ATATATATATATATATGTATATATATATATATATATATATATATATATATATATATATATATATATATATATATATATATATATATATATATATATATATATATATATATATATATATATATATATATATATATATATATATATATATATATATATATATATATATATATATATATATATATATATATATATATATATATATATATATATATATATATATATATATATATATATACACACACACACATACACACACACACACACGCACACACACCACCCACCCACACCCACACAGATTCTCTTCAAGGACACGACTGACATTCACGCAAACAGAAAATGGCGCATCAGAATATTAAATACGGCCTGTCCTCAAATTGGTACAAATGCAAGGGCATTACTGCATTACCTGGGAGGCTGTTACAGAAGCCGATGCTTTATATATCTGAGGCTTGCAATGGTCTTTCGCTCAAGGATTATATCCCATATGTGACGCAAATGGTTAAATGGAGCTTTTTATTAATATATATGTGTGTGTGCCTTTATATATGTGTTCGCTGTTTGAAGTTGATTTTAATTACTCATTAGTCAACGAAGCTTTGAATATCTTACATTTAAAAGAGTGTTTAAGCCAACCAAGATAAAAAAAAGTCTTGAACTAAAGTTCCGAAAATCACTAGAAATATTTCATGACAGCATAATGGATAACTATTGTTTCCTTATTGTCATAAATGAAGGGGCCCTTAACTCGTTCATATTTCGGACATACAATTTAGAGGCTTAACAAGCATATGAATACACACAGACACACATATATGATGGGGTTACTTGTTTATTGTATATTCAGTTTCATGTTTGCTGTTGACCAGAGAAGGAACTATGCACTTTAACGTTTCCAGCATTGATATTGTTATTGCCACTCTTGCTGAGACTTCAGAAGATGTAAACTAAAGATTAGTTTGAGTAAGTTTGGGGATTATATCAACGTTATAACTGAAATTGGACGGCAAGTAATCTTAATAACATTCTATTTTATAGATTTCGAATATAAAGACAAGTAAAAAATGCGCCGAAGTTTCTTCGACGCAGTCAAGTTTTCTGTATATCGTATAATCCTGTATGAAACTCTCAGTCACGGCCCATGGAACTTTCAGACAATCCCGGTAGTTGCCTGTGTTGTTGGCACCTAAACCGGTGCCAGGCGCACGATTATGGCTAACTTTAGCCTGAAATAAATTAAAAAACTCCTGAGGCTAGGGGACTGCAATTTGGTATGTTTGATGATTGGAGGGTGGATGATCACCATACAAATTTGCAGCCCTCTAGCTTCAGTAGTTTTTAAGACTTGAGGCGGACAGAAAAAGTGCGGACGGACAGACATATAGCCATCTCAGTAGTTTTCTTCTGTCGACAGAAAGGTAATAAAAAGCGAATGTCGACTTCCCCTCGTTATATATATATATATATATATATATATATATATATATATATATATATATATATATATATATATATATATATATATATATATATATATATATATATATATATATATATTATTGTTTCGGTTTATAGGTTTGCATCTGGAGTAGTTTTTATGGTCAAGAACGGTTTACACTTTATATCATCTGATAATGTTTTAATGTTTCGTAAAATTCATTATTATTAAAGTCTTCCTTTTACGTTAAAGAGGTCCTCTGCCATTTACTTTGTCCGTAAGTAGAAGAAATCCTTAAATAAAGCTTAAACTGTTTAAGTTATTAACGAATAAAGATTCTGGGAAAAATGATACAATAATACTGAATTCTCTTATGACTCACTCCGAGTGATAAAAGGCCAAGATTATTTCCCATTAATCTTCGATGCACTACGGAGAGAGAGAGAGAGAGAGAGAGAGAGAGAGAGAGAGAGAGAGAGAGAGAGCAGCTTGAAAAATTCGCTACAAGGACACAACTGACGTTCATGCAAACAGAAAATGGCACATCAGAAGATTAAATACGGTTTGTCCTCAACTTAGAACAAATTCAAGGACATCACCACATTACTGGGAAGGCTGATACAGTAACCGATGCTTTATATATCTAAGGATTTCAGTGGTGTTTCAATTGAAGATTATATCAAATAATTTCCTCCACGTGCGCAAGTGAGGCAGCAGGTTAAATTGAGGTTTTGATTAATACATAACATGTGCATTTACTGTTGATGTTCAGTGTGTTAAGGTAATTTAAAGTATTCATCAGCCAAAAGAGTGTTTATGCCAACCAGAGTTAAAGAAAAACAAAAAATATTTGAAATAAAGTTACGAAAATCACCAGAAAAGTTACATGACACCATCATAATGGATAATTATTGTTTCCTTATTTTCAGAAATCTCCCTTAAATGATGGGACCTTTAACCCATTTGTATTTCGGACATATATTTTATAATTAGTCTTACGAGCATACATATGCACTCACAATCACACATACATATGGTAACATTACTTGCCAGAGAAGGAACTCTGTTATTTAATTTTTCATATATTGATATTATTATTGCTACTCCTGCTGATACTTCAAAAGACAAGAAATAAATATATGTATAAAAAAATGATTTCAGTACGTTTGGCAATTACATCAACGTTATTACTAAAATAGAACCGCAAGTAATGTTAATGTCATTCTTAGTTGTGGATACTGCAAGCTACTGTATAAACTATTTTGACCAAAAACATGAAAATGAATATCGACTTTCTCTCCTAAAGTGTGAATATAAATACATTATGTTGTCGGATATTACGACATAAAAGTGACAGAAGTGGTTTCGGTTTGCAGCTTTGCATTACGAGTAGTTTTTATTGTCGAATAAGTAATGCACTTGGTATCAGCTACGGTAATTCTCCGATGTTGCCCAAATTTCATCACATATTTAAGTCCATTTCACGTTAAAAAGATCTTCTGTCATTTACCGTATTCCAGGTTAGAACGAGTTCAGAGCCAAAACTGACGCTATGCAGGTGATTAACGAATGATTGCAAAGATTTGCGGGAAAGTGATACAATCATACAGGCTGACAAAAATGATTTCCCAATAACCTTCGGTACACTAAATCGAGAGAGAGAGAGAGAGAGAGAGAGAGAGAGAGAGAGAGAGAGAGAGAGAGAGAGAGACTCGTTTAACGTTCACGGCTAACAATCATGCAATCAGAAAATGGATCGTCAGAATATCGTATACGGCCTGTCCTTAACTTAGACCATATGCAATGTCATTACCAGGAAGGCTATCATGAAAGCCGATGCTCTATACATGTGTGTCTTTCAAAGTTGTTTCGCCTGACGAATAAGTCAGATAACAGCATCCCCGTTCAAGCATGAGGCAGCAGGTTAAATGAACTTTTAATTTATACAGATCCTTGATGTTCATTCTCTGAAGATGATTTAAAATACTCGTCAGTCAACGAAACTTTAAACACCGTAGTTGCAGAAGAATGTTCATGTTAACCAAGTAAAAAATGCGCCGAAGTTTCATCGGCGCAATCGAGTTTTCTGTACAGCGCATAATGCTGTATGAAACTCTCAGCTGCAGCCCATGAAACTCTCAGCCACGGCCCGGTGGTGGCCTGTGTTGTTGGCACCTATGGTGGTGCCGGACGCACGATCATGGCTAACTTGAACCTTAAATAAAATAAAAACTATTGAGGCTAGAGGGCTGCAATTCGATATGTTTGAGGGAGGGTCGATGATCAACATGCCAATTTGCAGCCCTCTAGCCTCAGTAGTTTTTAAGATCTCAGAAAAAAATGCGGACGGACAGACAAATAGTTATCTCAGTAGTTTTCTTTTACAGAAAAGTAAAATCGAAATAAAATTACGAAATCACTAGAAAAGTTGCATATCATGGTAACGTATAGCTATTGTTCCTTTATTCACGTAAATCTTCAGCTTCTCTGCATGAAGGGACCCAGAACCATTTTATATTTCGGATTTAGGAGTTCAACGACCATACAAGCTTGCGACTATACAGATACCATTTGAATACTGTATAAATGATTATGATAATTAATACTATTATAATGTTACCGTTTTTGTTATCCACATTTACAGAATTCTTGTCCTGCAAGCCAGAAATACCATTACTGGCAAAACAAGACACCAAAGAATAAATTGTTCATAGGTAAAAAGAAACAAAAAAAAAAAAAGAGAGAATAACACACCAAGAATAACAGCCAGCGAGCAGGTAAATATATCAGACGGAGACACTAGTGGTAGAAATACAAAGGACATTGATGTAAATAAAAATTGAAGTTTTCTTTATTGATATAATGGACTTGAGTTAAAAGTTTGAAATTTCCTATGCATTCTCTTCTAAAATTCTGATTTGTTTGGAATATTAGAGAATTATTTTCTGTTGAACCGTTGCGAATGTCACCTTTAAAATTCTGTGCACAGATGTAGAACAATCCAAAACCTAGTTAGGGGGTGAAAATTTTCTCTAAATTCTGTCAATGAATGCTTCCTTATGGTGATGGAAAATAGCTTAGTTGATATGACGAGAATTATTGAATGCTAAAAGAAATAGCATTATTATCATGCATGCAAGAATAATAAAATTACACCAGTGATATCACAAAAGAAATGGCATTATTTTCATTGCATGCAAGAATAGTAAAATTAAACCAGTGATATCATCAAAATACAATAAAAATCAAACATAGAAATTTTTATTTAAGGAGCTAGAGGTTATATTGATGCTACTCACTGACAAATAATAAAATAACGAAAGGTATGCAACACTGAAAAAGACAATTAAAACATTCAAACAAGATATGATTATAAAAAGGCAAAAGCAATTCTTAAGAGAGAATCTAGTTAACTAAAAGTCAGGGCATTTCCTGCGGTTTAAACCCTTAAAAAATTAAGTACGGAAAGTTCTGTTCAACGCATCTTAAAAGTTCGCTCCCAGTGCCACACATTTCTCCTCAAACTTTTCCTTGTGAATTAATATTACTGCACGTATTTTTTCTTATATTTTACTATCTTCTTATCTCTATCCCATGGTGTTGGGTTGTTTTTGACGTCTAGGGACTGATGTTACAAAAGTTGTGGTCATTAGTACCAATAGATCCCAAGGATTTTAAGCGTTTTCTTTTTTCTGTTAAATCAAAATTCACAAAGGGGTATAGGGAGAGAACAAGGTTTATGAGAAAAAATTTGCATGAGAGAGAGAGAGAGAGAGAGAGAGAGAGAGAGAGAGAGAGAGAGAGAGAGAGAGAGAGAGAGAGAGAGAGAGAGCATTCACATTTTTTATCAGTGTACAGATAGCCTCTCCAATTGCAAGTGGGCGTGATCATGGTACCTGCAACCTCTTGCCCTGTGACTTACTCAGGGCAGATAACGTAATAAAACAAAGAAGTGCTCAATGAGTGTTGCCTAATCTTATAAAACAAATATTATCTGCCATTGTCGCTTGCTAGCAGGGATGTACTATGAAATATTGGAGATTGAAAGGAAATATAACTTCCGCCAGACTTTGCTGTCGAAGGTTGTAAATGATTAAATGTAAAATACGTAGTGTAAAAGATACTAAAGGATGCAGCCCAGAAACCAATCAAGTCTTCATTACCCACACACCTCGCTCTCTCCGACAGAGATTAATGGAAATCATTAGTAACAGTTAGAGACCAGGAGTCGAGCAAACTGTTAAGAGAAGCGAGGATTCAAAAACAGATTCCTAATGCATCCAGCTGGGATGGCGTTCCTGTTTTCAAACTAACAGCATAAAAGAATTGAAACATTCCTTCGGGATAGCCAGGTCTTTAAAAACATTGAAACACTTTCTCAAAATGCAATTTCTTTTCGCTGTTTGAGGAAAGATGAACCTCATAATCTTCTTATGTGATATTGCTGCACAGAAGGACAGCTTGACTTTTTAATGAGTTGCTTGTACTTAAAGAAATATTGTCTTATGGACAGCCAAATGGTTCAGTGTCGACTTCATTGACCCCGATAGTTGTGACGCCATTTAAACTTACTATCAGCCTTTTGATCCGTGAGGAAAGCAACGAGCAGGCTACGGGTGAGTACGTATTCGTGGTCGGAGATAATAACAGTACATAGTAAATGACACTCTTCTTTTTATTGTGATGGTATTGATATTGGGTAAGCGAATTATTGCAGGGTATGAATTATTTAAGATAGATCATTGTGGATGGCATCGTAAAAATTCTATAGATTTGAGTATGCGGTTTTGTAAAATTATCCAAGATCAGGGCGAGGGCAGGAGATATATCAAAATATGTTATTTAAAATCACGGCAGCTAATTAGGGATCGAAACATAATTGATAAACATTTACTTGAATGCCGTAGATTAAGATATAAAAAATTCTGGCAAGATGATAAAGTTGATATAAATTATATTTTGTACATATTAATCAACGTATAATAAGAGGATAATTAAAAATACTAATAATAAACGTTAGTCCTAAATATTTCCTTTTGCACTCTCTTCGCGTGGAAAATATAAAACCTGTCTAAAGAAAACTGAATCGCCTGATGTTCCCAATCGTGAAAAAAATGCATTAGTTAGAAAGCATAAAACAATTTGAAGACAATTTACTACCAACATGGAAATCTGCATTAACATACCTGAAAGCTCTTGAGAATTTACAAATGCATATAAACAGTCTTCGCCACTGTGAATTATTAAGCAAAAATAATCGATGTAAAACAAAAACCGAATATTTTATTTGATAAATGTTTCATTTAATTGTGAAACATATGCGATTGCAGATCAGTTAAAATTTTTTTCTAAAATATTTAGAGTTTTATGTGTATTTCGCTATATATATATATATATATATATATATATATATATATATATATATATATATATATATATATATATATATATATATATATATCTTACGTCTTGTATGACTTTAGAAGAACTATGTGCTGGCCTGGCAGTGGCGCAGGTGCAATTGTGTCGTCTTGGCGGTTTGCTCAGTTGGATACTGAGAGCTATTTGATCAGAGAGATAGCGTGATCATTCGAATATTGAACCGATCCACCGGAAGTGCCCAAGTTCCGGTAGGGTATGTGCGTGTGTGTATGTGTGTGTTTTGCGATCTCCCGTGGGATATGAATGAGAGGAGCAGTGACTCTCACGGGAAGACTGCCTCGATCTGGAGTGCCTGATATGTTCTTTTAGCCTGGTGAAGTGTTTATAGAAACCGCCACTCTGAAGATACATTATTCATGGCCATAGAAAAAGTAGATCGCCCTGTGACATTTCAGATCTTCTCCAGACTTTAGAGGGAAAACCCCTGTTTGGGAAGCAGTGAAATTAATCGATGTCCACATAATGAATTCGCATTTAATGTTCCATTAGACATTTTTCTGTTTTGAACATGTATGACAGTGAACGAATATTATGGAAGTGGTGTTTTTTACTTTTTCATGTTATATTACATATATTGTGGTCTAAAAGAATTATGACTTCATTACTTTGTTTGATGACTAGGGTGTTATTCACTAGTATGGCTTGGTATAGAATTATTTGTGAAACAGTATTTCCTCTAGTATTTTTTCCATTGATAGGGGGTGTGAATCACTCCATTTCATGACCGTAGCTTTTGCTGAATCACTTTCGTAAAATTTGCAAATAAAGTCTAGTTTTGTACGTCAGTGTTTAATTTCAGTAGGCCTTTTGTGTAAAGATAGGCTTAATGCGAGAAGACGACAAAGGAGAAGGGATTTGCTGACCCGGGGATGAGCCGTGCTACCACAGACATCTTAAAGAAGTAAGATGATTGATTCTGTTCTTAAAACAGATAAAGCAATAAAAGATGGCCCTGTTTGACCTGGGGAACAGGCCCAATAACATATATATATATATATATATATATATATATATATATATATATATATATATATATATATATATATATATATATATATATATATATATATATATATATATATATATATATATATATATATATATATATATATATATATATATATATATATATATATATATATATATATATATATATATATATATATATATATATATATATATATATATATATATATATATATATATATATATATATATACAGTATATACGTGTGTGCGCGAGTGCGTGTGCGAGGTGTGTCTGGGTGTGTAAGTATAAGTAATCAAACCGAATTATTATTGTCCTGAGCCTAAAAGAGAGAGACTGGAAGAGTGAAGAAAAATCCTGGAAAAAGAAAATATACCGAAACGCCAAATTGGTAAAAATAAACGTTCATTTTTCAAATAGGGATCAAGAACAAACTTTTCAACATTTTGGGACGATATGGAAATAATGTCATATTTCCGCCTTTTAGCGTGATCGCAGCACAGATGCCCTTCGAGCAAAACCCATCGGTGCTATTTTACAACGAGTGACCGACCGAAAGCAAAGCTCTCTCCATTAGGGCTAATGTTTTTTCCTATTAGGATAAACCGTAAATTCACAAAGGTCGCTGCCATCGACCAATTCAGAGTGACACACACATCATTAGTGTTCCAAGGCTAATCTCTGTTATGGCAATCAGCGCTGTTGTTTTTCGTGCACTCGTGTGTGTAGAATAATTGAGTTGAATTTGTAATGATTTTTTTTTGTGAAGAGCTTTTCTCTTCCGTATCGTCTATATAAATCCATGTGCTCAAAGGAAAGCGCTCTTATTAACACAGGTATTCAGTCAAAAAAAAAAAAAATGCGCATACATACACACACATATATATATACAAATTTATATATATATATATATATATATATATATATATATATATATATATATATTACAAGCATTATATTTAAGTGTTCAAGAATAAACTAAAAAAAAAAGAAATTCTAACATGATTATTCTACTTCATTTTGTATACAGATTCCTGTTTAGATTTATCTTGTGGAAAATTTAAAAACTCACATTTTATTTATTTTATATATATTTATATATATATATATTTATATATATATATATATATATATATATATATATATATATATATATATATATATATATATATATATATATATATATATATATATATATATATATATATATATATATATATATATATATATATATATATATATATATATATATATATATATATATATATATATATATATATATATATATATATATATATATATATATATATATATATATATATATATATATATATATATATATATATATATATATATATATATATATGTATGCAAAAGTATTCTTTGTGCTTTGCTGTTAATAATCATATATATTAGTTCTAAAAGGACCTTGAAAATCTGTCATAAAGTTACGTTTATTATTTTTAAAACTGTCATAGCGCAACTTGAGAAGCAATCCTTTTTTTATTCAATCAAAAGATAGTAATTATGAAAACCTTATAAATTATACCAAATATTACTCTACAAATTGCCACTAGTCGTTTAAGGCTGTTCTTGGCAGTTTGTGTTTATGTGTGCGTGTGTGTATAAAATAAGTCTGTGAGCTTTTAACATTCAAAGAAATAAAAGAAGCATAAGAAGCTGGTTTATACGGCATATTGTATTTAAGTCAAATGCATACCATGAAAAACATCTCCAGTGAGAAACAGGTCTTGTGGCATTTACCTCTTCGTTATATATTAGAGATCAAGATGAAAATTGACAGTGCTTATGAGCAACAGCGAATCTTGGGTAACATTCTGGGGAAAATGAATGACGTAAACGCAGGTATAAATATCCTGTGAAATTACAGACTGAGCAAAGGTTATTCAACATAATCCTAAATGGAGAGAGAGAGAGAGAGAGAGAGAGAGAGAGAGAGAGAGAGAGAGAGAGAGAGAGAGAGAGAGAGAGAGAAATCCATAAATCCAAAGAGGCACGTATATAAATAAATTATTTATGAGGATGAAGAGTGAAGTGAAAATCTTCATGAGAATCAGGAGTGCACTCAGAGAGAGCAATAGATAGAGAGAGAGAAGCACATTAAATTGCTAACGATTAGAGAGAGAGAGAGAGAGAGAGAGAGAGAGAGAGAGAGAGAAGAGAAAATAAATCCATAATGGGCAGGTATATAAACATTTTTAAAGAGCTAGAGTGAAGCGAAACGTTCTTGAGAATCCGACATACAGTCAGAAAGAGAGAGAGAGAGAGAGAGAGAGAGAGAGAGAGAGAGAGAGAGAGAGAGAGAGAGAGAGAGAGAGAGAGTAGCACATTAAATTGCTAACGGAGAGAGAGAGAGAGAGAGAGAGAGAGAGAGTAGCACATTAAATTGCTAGAGAGAGAGAGAGAGAGAGAGAGAGAGAGAGAGAGAGAGAGAGAGAGAGAGAGAGGTGATTATTTTATCCTGGTCTTAATAAGAAATCATTTTTGTAACCTAACTCCATCTTCAGAATAACAGAGCCGTATAATTGTTCCGTGTTTGGAGGAAGCCAGATGATTCGCATAATTGAGAACACGGAAAATGCTTTGAAATGTTTTTATCTTTGTTACTCGGAGATCTCTGAAATGGTTATGAAGAAAACTTTTCCGAAAGATTTGGTTCCAGTTTCTGTAACTGTTTTAAATCTGTTCTCGTGAAGATTTAGTAGGATATGTCTTCAGAAATGAAGCTTTGGCATTCCATTGTTTAGTAACTGCTTACAGTTGAAAAAGCACACAAAAATATAATATATATATATATATATATATATATATATATATATATATATATATATATATATATATATATATATATATATATATATATATATATATATATTTATATATATATATATATATATATATATATATATATATATATATATATATATATATATATATATGTATGTATGTATGTATGTATGTATGTATATATATATATATATATATATATATATATATATATATATATATATATATATATATATATATGCGTTTGTGTGCTTTTTCATATGACACTTTCTATGTATGTCAGAATGAAAAATCCCTGGAAAAGGGAAGAGGATAGTATAAGTAATGTACAAGACATATAGAGGATAACAGTGTAATTTTCGTTTGTCTTAAAAAGTCGTGTTATTTACTGATCAGGTTTTAAATAGGTGCCATATTCTAACAATATATTGTGAATTTAATGAAACTTAGTTTTACAAAAGCATTTTTTTTTCAAAAAATATCAATATCAACCTTAGAACGGAAAAGTTGACCAACTTATCTCGAGGGAAATTTTTGAAATCTTAGTATTTCAAGGGCTTTAGGTAGTTTGATCCGAATGATAAGAAAACGTTGTGGGTATCAGCCTTCGATTACGAAAGGCAAGCAGATATGTGTTCCTCGTAGGGGGTTAGTGCCGTCAATGCTCCTCATGCGGTGCACTCTAGGCATTACTTAAGGTTCTTTGCAGCGTCCCTTCGCCCCCTAGCTGCAACCCCTTTTATTCCTTATACTATGCCGCCGTTCGTATTCTCTTTCTTCTATCTCACTTTCCACCCCCTCTAACATTTGTTTCATAGCGCAGCTGAGAAGATTTCCTCCTGTTAGACCTGTAAAACCTTTTTATTGTAAATTTCCGTATCAGTGCTAAATGACCTCATAGGTCCCAGCGCCTGGCCTTTGGCCTAAATATTATTTTCTGTTCTAGGCAGGTGTGAGACCACTTCTATGTGAAAAACAAATTTCATCCACGGCTCACTCACTCATAAAAGAAGCAAGGGCTCGCTCCTCTTGTTGTCTTGCTGCTAATAGTTTTGAGCCGTCTGTAAGTTCTTGTAAATTTCTACCATTGAGTATCAGTCCTCTTGAAGGTGTCTAAATAATGAGAAACTGGTTAGGATACATATTTATTGTTTCGATTTTCCTGTGGTAATATATATATATATATATATATATATATATATATATATATATATATATATATATATATATATATATATATATATATATATATATATATGTATGTAGAATCTACTGGTCACTTTTACCAGACACATATGTAATTCTAATAGCCACAATGCCCTCTTAACTTCTCGAATTCTTCGCGCTTTTTTGGATATCCTTGTTACTACAAAACTGTAAGATCCAAACGCAAGAAATTGAAGAGACTGTGATGGCCAGTCATGGGAAATGAACCCGCATCACCATAATCACAAGGGAGATCACGTTGCCGACCTGACCACGAGAAGGATATACATATATATATATATATATATATATATATATATATATATATATATATATATATATATATATATATATATATATATATATATATATATATATATACTGTATATATATAAGCGAATTTATTTAGGAAAATGATAGGCAAAAGTTCAGTAATAAACTTCTGCTTTCATTTTCCTGTGGGATAAATAGGCCTCTGTCTACTTTTGACCAGTCATGTGCATCTACTGTGATTTTTGAAGATGCATATATATATATATATATACACTTTGACAGATCAACATGCGTAATCAGTCATTACGCGTAATGACTGGACGAAATTTCAGTCATCACGCCCCTAATGCACGGAGGGACATTTGATCCTCCCAGGAGCTAGGTATTAAACACGGGCGAAATGCAGTTGACCCCCCAGGGGACTATACTAAACCCGAAAAACAGTGTGATGACTCGCTGTTTGCAGCAAATTTAGCAATGCTAGCTCCTGGGGAACTCAAAAAGACCCCTACTAGATGCATTATGCGTGATGACTGAAAACCCTATTAAACAGAGTGACAAAGATCTACAGAAGATGAGCAACAGTTGAAAACATATATTATATATATATAAAAATATATATATATATATATATATATATATATATATATATATATATATATATATATATATATATATATATATATTTATTTATTTATTTATTTATTGTAAAAAAATAGCGCCAAAATAAACTAATAAAACACCCTCCTTTCTGTTTTGCTTGGCCGATAAATAGGCCTCTGTCTATTTTGACCAGTGTAAGTGCAGTAGTCGAGGGATGGCTGAAGATGGGAAATTCCAGAGGGTAATTAAGGACACTTCCTGACAGATAATCCTCGCCTAGGGCAGTAACTGGCTTGGCGCTCTTCTTGGTACAGGACCAGCGACCTGGGGTCAAGCCATCGCCCCCCCCTACGCCCGAGCAGAAGCCATAAAAGGCCCCAACCCGCTCAGGTCGGCCTCACACACAGCTCAGACTTGAATGGAGGAGGTCACAAGTTAAGACGTCTCTTTCCCCCGCCCCAGCCAACGTGGACCGCCACCCTTGCTTTGTAACCCAACCACGTGGCCAGTATCATTGCAAAAACGGTGAAGTGCAACCCAGAGCGAGTAGGAACTCCAATACTGCAGCCCTGTATCATCTCAAGGGTGCCCCTCCATCACTCCACCGATCTACGACCCACGAGCACGCCTTTGGTGGGCGGAGCAGTTGTCTCCAAACCACGTGGACCCTTTAGCCTGACGCCTTTGGGAAGGACTGGAATGAAGCCCCGGTGTCAACATCAGCTTGGACACTCCTGGGGAGGACGGTAAAGTGCCCTGAAAGATTTGGAGAACCTAGCCTCACTGTTAGCTTTCGCCCTTGTGCGTTCATTAGACTTTTGGGCCAGTGTCTTTGCTTTCCCCTGAATTTCTTGGTTCAGACCTGCCCACGTGTTCACTGCCCCCAAAGAGCCCTCAATCAAATCAAGCCTCGAGTCGTTGACCTTTGGCCTCCTTCCGTGCACCCTCGACAAAGCATTCTCCAGTTCCGGCATCAGACCGTAACCACTTCCATATCGTTTCAGACAGCTGACGATAGTGGACAAGAATTCTCTGGGCTCTGTCCTAGACCCCAAACTGTCCTCCCCAAATACCTGGGAGGACTTTCAACTGCAGCAGCAATTTAGATATATTTAATTCATTTTCCGTTGAACTTGTCTGTTATTTAAATATACCTATTTTTGTACCAGATGTTTGATGCATCTTCCCCTTGAGTAAAGGCCCAAGCTCCTGTATAACTCCTTTTGTTTTCTGTTTTATATGCAATGGACTATCTTACAAGGTCACCAATGTAAAGTAATGAATTTTGAGACTTAAAATCTAACATGCCAAAAGTAAACATATATTGCATATAGATATGCCATATATAATGGCATATATATTCCCTATCAGATAGACTCAATATAAGACCAGAACAAAGGGAGATATATATATATATCCATATATATATATATATCCTACTGAAAAGACAAAGTGACAACATAGAATCTTGATTATGTTAACATTCTGAATTTATTAGACCAATTCTTGCCAGGATGTGCTAGTATTGTTAAGGCAAAAGTTGACTGGATGAGATAAGTATCTTCATACATAATTATCATTCCTACCACAAAACTAAAGTTTGAAACTTCGAGGTTATCAAATAACTCTGAATCAAAACACTGTAGTGAAATAATAAACAACTTCTACTGGCAGTTATTTTTTCTTTAATCACAGTTATATATCAAAGCTATTTTATGTGGTTGCTGGAATCACAAACTTGCCAAAATGCAGAAAATTAGTAGTCGATAATTCTTGATTACACGTGAGGTGAAATGAGGAAGGCATTCATCATCCACCGGATAACAAATTCTCCATTGCTGTATTAAACGAAAAATTAAAGACCCTAACTCTTTTCAATAATTCTTAAAGGGCACTGCTCTACCAGCATGAGCATTATGAGTTCCAGTAATCTTTATGTTCATGGAATACCTGTCAAATGTTTCCAGGAACTGTACGATGGAAATACAGTAGAGCAAATGATCGAATATAATAAGAGAGAAATCTTTTTATTATTGCACTACAAATTTTTTCTTTTGCCAGGGAAGTCTGACTTTTTTAAGGAACGATTTTATTTTCCTGAAGTTTGAATAATTACGACAAAAAAGACCTAGTGCTTCCCCATATATTTAAGCACTTTTTGATGACGTTAGTGCCGGAATCTGACTAACAGGATAAAGAGCCTTTAAACTCGTAATATTTTTAGATCCTTGACCTACTACATCACTGTGGCAGAAGAGCCTGAAAATATTTTCTAGAATGCAGAAATAATTATAAGTTTCTTTCCAGTAGAAGTATTTTGAAACTTCACCAGACTTTACATTCAAAATATTAAGAACAATGAAAAATTATTTTTACGGGAGATAAAAATGCTTTTCCAGAAATGTATTTTGTACTTCCACCAAGATAATAATGCCAAAAGTTCCTTACCATTTTGTTTTGTTTTGATTTGTTTTTAAGAAAATCAGGAAGCTTCACTAGAAAACCCGACAAGTTCACAACAAAACTGATAACCAAAAGTTAATTTAGCTCATGATCCATTTGTAACACCACCATATTTTCCAAAACATTAGATAAGACGAAAATCTAGATAAGACAAGAACAAATATTTCTTTCTTATTCCAGTATAAAACTTTTCGAGGAGCCACTATCAATACTCTAGTGGACTGTTGGGTTTAAAGGGTTCTGTCAACCCCAAAGTAATTTTTCAATATTTTTCCAAGAAATGGCCTTCAGATGAAACTTAATATTTTTACTTCAGATATAAATGACATGGATCAAAAACACTGACAAAAGTCTCTTCAATTTCACTGAACAAATGCATTGCAATATACTGTAGATCAACCAGCATAAAAATAATAAAAAAAATAATCGACCTTCTCAAGAGTTGGCTTAATACATAAATCTCAGATCTTTTACAATAAGCTCAGAAAGATGGGGAACCTAGAGAGAGATAGGACGTGGATTCAACAAGGATGTACCCATTTAGAGAGAGAGAACCCAACCACGTGGCCATTGTCATTGCAAAACAGAAAGAGAGGGAAAAAGCAAAACAGACTCCAATACTGCAGCCCATATCATCTCAAACATACTGCCCTCCATCACTCCACCGAGAGACGACCCACGAGCACGCCTTTGGAGGGCGGCCTTTGGGAATAAACCATTGGAGTCAGAAAATGGGGTAAGGAAAGACAGGTTCAGAAGCCCCACTGTCAACATTCAGCGCATAATGCTGTGTGAGAACAAAGTGCCAGAAAGATTTGAGAGTCACGTTACTTTCGCCCTTGTGAGTTCATTAGACTTTTGGGCCATTAAAATAGTTCTTATGAAAAACTTGGTATCCCGCCCACGTGTTCACTGCCCCTATCCATCTTCAGCACAATACTGACGTATAAGGCGTTCCACGTGCCCTCGGAAGAAGAAATTCCAGGAGTAGATAATGATGAACCTGCTGTTACATATCGATTTCTTAAAGGTGTTGTATGAGGCCACGGCTCGTTCCTAACCTGAAACTTCCCTCATACAATTTCAACTGGAACAATTTAAAATTAATTTTTCATTCTGGACGAAATTGTCTGTTATGTAAATTTCTTTTTTGTAACCCATCTGCCAAGAAGCATCTTTTTATGAATATAAGCTCTCTCTATAACTCTCTTCTTTCTCTCTTTTATATCTCTCTGGTTATCTTACAAGGTCACTGTAAAATTAAAACCAAACCAAGAGACTCTAAAATCTACACATCTTCCAGAGTATAAATGTTGCTTAAATAAATTTGTTTATATATATATATATATAAATATATATATATATATATATATATATATATATATATATATATATATATATACACAGTGCCCATAAATCTTGCTAATGTTAATTACAATACAAGGCCAATTCTTGCTTTAATACTAATTAAATGAGAACGTTGACTGGATGAGATAAGTATCTTCATACAAATTATCATTCCTACAAAAACTAAAACGTTTGAAACTTCGAGGTTATCAAATAACTCTGAATCAAAAACTGTAGTGAAATAATAAACAACTTCTCTCGTCTGTTTTTTTTCTTTAATCACGTTATATATCAACAGCTATTTTATGTGGTTGCCAATCACCTTGCCAAAGCGAAATATAGTCGTTAATTCTTGATTACACGTGAGGTGAAATATTTATAGGCATTCTACGTACCGGATAACACATTCTCTATTGCTGTATTAAGCGAAAATAAAGCACCCTAACTCTTTTCCAATAATTCTTAAAGGGCAAAGCGACTGAGCATTATGAGTTCCGAGGTAATCTTTGCGTTCATAATGCACCTGCAAATGTTTGCGAACTGTAGATGGAAATACAGTAGAGAAAATGATCGAATGGAATAAGAGAGAAATCTTTTTTATTATTGCACGCAAATTTTTTTTCTTTTCCAGGGAAGTCTGACTTTTTTAAGGAACGATTTTATTTTCCTGAAGTTTGAATAATTACGACAAAAAAGAAGCAGGCTTCTTGGTATATTTAAGCACTTTTTGATGACGTTAGTGCCGGAATCTGACTAACAGGATAAAAGACTTTTTAAACTCGTAATATTTTTAGATCCTTGACCTACTACATCACTGTGGCAGAAGAGCTTGAAAATATTTTCGACGAAATAATGATAAGTTTCTTTCCAGTAGAAGTATTTTGAGTTCCCTCAGCTTTACATTCATGATATTAAGACAATGAAAAATTATTTTTA
>NC_089742.1:24200649-24220649 GCF_040412425.1 Macrobrachium rosenbergii | reverse complement strand
TGTTTGTACTTACTTTTAATAAATTTCATATATATTAACTTTTATTTATTAATTTTAATTTTTACTTCTCGATATATTTGTTTTATTTTAACTTTTTTTTATATATGTAGCATGACGATCGTCTGTATGTTTCGCCGAAGATGACAATGTTAATAGAAATTATGAATGTCTGCCCTGTTTTGTTATTTTTCCCTTCTTTCTGTCATATATTTGTTAAATATGGCAATGTTTGACTGTCCCTCTCTATTTTTAATTTTTTAGCTGTATGATTATTGTATGCTTATATACATAATATTGATTAACATTCACTTTCCCTTTCATTTATCATATGCAAGAATATCTCACAAATCTAACCTTTTAAGATATAATAGTCGTACTTTTTTTTTATATGTTTTTCTTCATTACAATGTTTCACTTTCTCAATATATGCATTACACCTAGTTTATATTTTTATATAATAGTTTATATATATATATATATATATATATATATATATATATATATATATATATATATATATATATATATATATATATATATATATATATATATATATATATATATATATATATATATATATATATATATATATATATATATATATATATATATATATATATATATATATATATATATATATATATATATATATATATATATATATATATATATATATATACATTAGTGTATATATATTTTATTTTCAAAGGATCTATTATACAGGTTTATATGATCTTCGAAGGCGAGAACCGCTTCGATTGGCTTTTGTGCGCTCACATACCTTTCGGCAATTGTGATGCTGGGACGTTGGCATTTCTGAGAGTAATTTTTAACACATTCCAACCTTCAGATCTTTGTAAGACACTCCCGAGTTTGATGTTGGCATAAGGAGATACAACAGCAACATATCAATATTAAAAAAAAAGGTTTGCAGACTTGACTTACCGCTAGCGAGATGTTGCAATTTTCCGGAACCCATTCAGCGTCGGTAGAAATGTGGTATCATACCAGAACATCTTTATTTATATATAATTGAACTACAGTGTGATTCTGCTTTAAATGAGAAGTTTTATAATGTTTATGTTGGCCAACCCTCCCTGACCAAATTATCCTAGAATCAAATACTTTTCTTCAGAGATTACCTCGATATTTGGAAGTATTCAGTATGTTTGTGTAGTGCGAAAGTATTAATATTGTAAGAGATTGGAAACCAAATAACGCTATTCCTAATGGAAATAGTGAACTAAACGAGAGAGAGAGAGACCTTTTATTGTCTGATATTTCCTTATATGAGACAAAGTTTTACCAATGTGTGGGAGGTCCAACTAATCCTCGGGTATTAGACGAGGACAACATTTTGCAATATTTTTCACTGGGGATTTGTTGCGCTATTCTGATGACGTATTCTTGGGAAAATTATGTTCCATTTTCAAGAACTGTTTTAGATTCACTCTAAAGAAGATTTGATGTGATTACGTAAACAGAATGGCGCAGTGTCGTTCCAGGGACGGTGTTACATTAAAAGGTGAATTTGCATAAATTCTGCTTATAGTTACGAATAGCTGCCTCATCGGTTGCAGGTCTTTTATTCACTGTGCAAAAATATAAAGGGACGAAATTCATCTATTTCATTTTTCCTTCATAGATAAATTGGCCTTTTTGGTTGTGCGTCACTTTCTGTTCAACAATAAAACTTCCTCAAAAAAAAAAAAAAACCAGTCGCTTTAACTTCATACGTCAGGTAAGAGGCAAAGACCACGAAAGGTAAACTTTATAACGAAATCGAATAAAGTGAGGGAGGAAAAGAGCGGCAAGATAGAAAGAAAAGAAAATAAAAGAAAATAAAATAAAAGAAAAGAAAAGAAAAGAAAAGCAAGGGCAAAACGGAGAACGATATTTGATAAGAGAAATCTGAACTTTTTGTCTGCCAGTCAATCTCAAATCCTTTTTGTGTGCAAAAAAGTTTACCGTATTACTCGCTCAGAATGCAATCCACCACAAATTACGAAGAGAATCACTTGAAAATAATAGTAATAAGTGCATATGAAACTACACAACTATATTGGATACACATTTAGGACCTTTAAAGGAACATTCCAGGAATGAAATGTATGCGTGCTGCTGACAGATCATAAAAAAAAATATACTGTATCATTTCAGTGGAATTTTTTCGTAAATAATTGATGGTAGAAACTACTACTCGTCATGTCGCGTCTGCTTAAAAATAAACTCCTAGCAGTATGTACAATACGGTAGATCTGCGGAAAATATTTTGTATCACAATGCGAACTCTTGATTTATGCTGACGAATAAAAGTAAATTTAGCGTCCCAGTGCTTAATGATTCCGGTTTACGTCATATGAACTGTTTAAATTAATGGTATTCCCATGACAAAGAACGACCAGCAAGTCACGTCGTGAACTCCGTACCATTAACCAAGAGCAATGACTCCCGAATCAATATGCTGACAAAACAGATTTCCTCTCCTTGAGGCCTTTCCTGATTCAGAGACCTTTCTTCTCAGTCCATTTGTAACTTCTAATAGGACTTTTCCAGAAAGGAATGATTGGGGGAACATTAAGTTCAGTTACATCCTATCAGTTATGTTTATTCCAAACGTTTATTATCCAAGAAGCTGATTTATCAATTCTCAATTTCAAATATCATATCCCTTCGTGAATGAAAGTGTATGGATGTTTTTTAAAGTTTAGGGCAATCCAAAACGCTTAATTATACATGAAACTGACATATTGCAGACTATGCCAGGTGGAAAACGTTTGGTTTTTAGCTCAAATGTTTTTGGTAGATTATGAATGAAATTTGATTCCTGAGGTATTATTTTATTTCTGTAAGTAGTTTAATCGAGTGCAATAGAATATTTGGGTTCAGGTATTTCAAAGTTTATAGGGATGATTTATTGTAGGATTATTGAAAAGATCGAAGTATCCGTGAAAGTGAGGCCTCTTTCTCCCGGTAAAGGCTTTTCTTTTCATTGTATGGCTTCAAAGTAGTTAGAGATGCAAATATATAATGATGAAAGAAAGTGCAGTCATGTGTATTATGACCGTTATTAGAAAAATTGACCGATAACTTTTTAGTTCATAATCATTTATTATTATCATTTCAGTTGTCTGTAAAAGACAACTATTGAGATGGCTATTTGTCTGTCCGCCCTCAGATCTTAAAAACTACAGAGGCTATAGGGCTGCAAATTGGTATGTTGATCATCCACCCTCCAATCATCAAACATACCAAATTGCAACCCTCTGACCTTAGTAGTTTTTATTTTATTTAAGGTTAAAGTTAGCCATGATCGTGCGTCTGTCACCGCTGTAGCTGCCAACAACACCGGACCGTGGCAGAAAGTTTCATGGGCAGCGGCTGAGAGATTCATGGGCCGCGGATGAGAGTTTCATGCAGCATTATACGCTGTACAGAAAACTCGATTGCGCCGAAGAAAGTTCGGCTCATTTTTTACTGGTTTATTATTGAGTATGCTTTAAACAAAGAAGAGTAAAATTACAACAAACAAGTTACGGCTTATCAACCACTAAATGAAGACCTCCATAAGGGGCAACATGTCAGTAAAAAAAAAATGAGGCACGATGCTCCAGAATGCTCAATAAAGACTATCTTAAACGTTTTGTGATCATTGTCAATAACACTGCCGGAAGCACAGTATTAAGGCTGCCGATTTTTACATATATTCAAGGTATTAAATGCTCTTTCATTCATTTCAACCGTAGTATCGAAACGTCAAGGTGAATTTACCTTTTACATTTGATAATCCAAGACTCGCGTGTATATGCAAGGCAACAGCTTAAAAGAAGCTTAAATTAATGAATGCTGTATGTACGCCTTTGATCTTCTCCGGGTTAATCTCATCTAAATTTCTAAGGAGATTTTGTCATGTTAAACATCTTGCTTCCGGGTGACTACATAATCTTACGACGAGCCGAGTAGAGAGGGAACGTGATAAAGATGGAATTAGGAAAGCCTTTACAGCTGAAAGAAGGAGCGAAATGTAGAGAATAGCGAACGTAATCTGAATAAATCGGGTCACAAAGTCATGTTTATATCATCTAAGTTTAAAATGGAAAAGGATGGATGCAAAATTAGGAATATCTGTGTATCAGTTCCATGGTAATAACGAGTACCGATCTGAATATTTTCACAAGCATTTTAACTACGTTAACGTACGGGAACCATCAGGGAAAAAATCAAGAAATAACATGAACTTGAAGTTTTGGATGCTACAGTATGTCGAATCGGAATCATATTGATGTCGCGGATGTTAGTCCGTCACGTTGAAAAAGGCCCATAATTTTACTTTAAAATGCATAGGTCCCGGGCACAAGCAATCATATATATGTATATATATATATATATATATATATATATATATATATATATATATATATATATATATATATATATATATATATATATATATATATATATATATATATATATTATATATATAATATATATGTGTGTGTGTGTGTGTGTGTGTGTGTGTGTATATATATATATATATATATATATATATATATATATATATATATATATATGTGTGTATGTATGTACATATGTATATAAAAATGTGTACATGTCAAACTGATGATCAGTTGCAATTGTAGTTTAGTGGACTTTTTCAACTCGGGCTATAACTAACAACTACAAGCTTTCAGCAGAATTAAGGTCTATAAAACAGTCCATTGGAACAAGTATGATACAGTTTGTAATGTTGTCAAAATAAGAGGTCCTTTTACCTATGTGATGTCTTACTTAGGTCTTTAGCCACAAAGGACAGTGTTTATGCAAAACACATAACGTTGGTAAACACAGCAGAAAAGACGAACGAAAAATTATAGAAATTTATTTCATATTAAATTCGTTATATATATAATATAACATCGGACCAAATAGATTATATGAAAGAGAGTGAGATTAAGGAATGTACAGATTTATGATAGCTATGAGAAAAAATAAAACACATCTGCATGAGAGATGTATAGAAAAAAATACACACACACACACACACACACACACACACATGTATATATTATATATATATGATTTATATATATATATATATATATATATATATATATATATATATATATATATATATATATACATACACAACACACATATGTATGTACATATATATATATATATATATATACATATATATATATATATATATAGTTGCAATTATAGTTTAGTGTTGAAACATCAACATATACATATAATACATATACTATAACTAACAACTTGTAATTCGCTTTGTATATAGAATTAATATATAAATAGTCCATTGGAACATATATATATGATATATAATATATATTATATATAAATATATATATGATATAAGTTACCTATATATGTCTTATATAGGTCTTTATATATAAATATATTTATATAAAACATATAATATTATATAAACACAGCACAAAAGACGAACGAAAATTACCAGAAATTTACTTTAGCATATAAAAGTTGGAACCTGTTAGGTACGCTTTACCTGGGCAGGCTAAAATGCTTGCATACCAGCGTGTTTTCCAAGAAATTCCCGACTCAGAGGGAAGGAATGACAGCATTTCATTCGACAGCTTTCTGAGAGAAAGAAAGAAAAACATTTGAAAAAATTATATACGGAATATGACCAACTTCCCACTGGTATGCAAGCAGTTAGCCTGCACAGGTAAATATATACAGTGGTACATATTCCAACCTATTATATGACTTGTAGCCTGGTTGGCATATGTCGTCTTTCAATTGAAAGGCCTGGGTTCGATCTGACATTAGTCAGAAATTTATTTCTGTTTATATATATATATATGTTGATATTTCTAATATATATATATATATATATATATATATATATATATATATATATATATATATATGTGTGTATTAATTTCGGACTTCATCAGAGGTCTGTGGCGCAATTGTTCAAAACCGCAACCAGGCTGACAAGTCATATTAGAAGTTGGAACCATGTAGACATACCGGGATTATATATGGGCAACGGATAACTTTGCTTAAAGCAAATGGATGTTTTCCCTAAATACACACACTCAAAACAAAGACCCAACTACAACATTCTAAAACATAACAAACATCCTCTCACGTGAATAACTGATAAGAATACCCGCGCATAACAATTACGCTGCTGGGAAGACCAACGTTGGGTCTGGTATGATACATGAAAACATAGCCTGCCGGGGTCTAAGCGATGTCAGGCAGGGCAGGTTCCAACCACAATCTACCCTAAAGCCAAATCAAAAGTCTTTCAAATTGAAAGGCATCATGATCTTACGTCCATACAAAAATTTAAAAAAAACACTGTTAAATTATGTTATTGAAAAATGATATTTATATATATATATATATATATATATATATATATATATATATATATATATATATATATATATATATATATATATATATATATATATATATCAAAATCGTGACAACTTTCATATGTACAATCCCCGAATAGAATAAACCTATCTGCATGTCAGGATGTGCTGTGATGCATTAGTGAACTTGAAAAATAATTAGGGAAACACTTTTTGAGGCAACCCATAAAGTTCAGTTGGTTGTCGGAATGCGCATGAAAGCTATAAATGCGCATAGGAGCTTATAATCCACATGAAATCTTATAAGTTGAGAGACGACGTAACCTCCGTCAGACTTTGCTTTATGACGGCCGTTATTTATCAGATTCTGTTAATAATATACAGTGCAGCATGTATGCGTTCATATTAATGTGAACTGGTAAACATTTTGATAAAAAAAAGACGTTGAATGCGCTGATATCCGGCTTAAACTCAATTCACCCAAAAGGCAAATCATTTTCTGTTGTTCAACATCGCAAGGCACTCTCCTCCTTAAAAAAATTTAATTGACACCCATCCGTAGGAATCTGAGATATCTCGTGGAGAGGAGAACTCATACAAAAAATGCCACTTAGGCATAATTGAAACTATAGCCTTTCAATTTTTCTAATGCGGCTTATAATAAGGCATCTGTTATGACATCAAAGTTGGCATTTTCTTTAGCAAGCAAAGTAACGATTTCCACCTTGTAACAGAAACACACACGAAAAATATTTATGTTTCAAAGTCGAAATAAATTATTAAGCAGGGGAAAAGAATTGTCGATTGGTGCACGTCTGCATCAGGGGACTGGAGTTTTGTGGACACTGGTAGCAGTCAGTAACTTCTATGACCATTTTCGATTTCGTACACGATTTGAATCAACTAGGAAGGGAATGGAATAAAATGAAATATAAAATTTAGGCCAAAGGCCAAGCGTTGGGACCTATAAGATTATTCAGAGCTGAAAGAGAAATTGAAAGTAAAAAGGTAAAGGTGTAACAGGGGGAAAAGGTTAAGTATACCTTAGTTTAACCAGACCACTGAGCTGATTAACAGCTCTCCTAGAGCTGGCCCGAAGGATTAGATTTATTTTGCTTGGCCAAGAACTAATTGGTTACCTAGCAACGGGACCTACAGCTTATTGTGGAATCCGAACCACATTATACCGAGAAATGATTTTCTGTCACCAGAAATAAATTCCTCTAATTCTTCATTGACCGGCTGGAGACGCGAACTCGGGCCTAGCAGAGTGCTAGCCGACAGCTCTACCGACTCGCCAACGAGGAACTGTAACAGGGGGAAAGCCTCGTAGTTTCACTATAAAACAATTGTTAGGAGAGGTTGGAAAGAAGGATGGAAGAAAGGGATATGAACATAGGTACAGTAAACGGAACGAAAGGGGTTGCAGCTAGGAACCAAATCTGCCCTCAAAAGGCAAAACGCATCAACTCCAAAATCTTAGTTTTGAGAAAATCGATGATAAAGGTTTGATTCATCATAATTCTTTTGCTAATTTTGTCTGCATATTGTAATTTGGTCAACATATGGGTTAACCTTAGTAGGAGTATTTTATTGCATTAAATTTCACAAAATGTTTTAACTAATACCCAAATTCGCTGTCCAAAGCAGACTAACTTTGTCCTAGTGTGGACATGATGCGGTCTGCTCTGAAAACCTTGGCTACTATGTTATTAGATAATTACGTGATGTGTATTTTTCTCATGTTTTAGTGATGAAATTTAATATATGGCATTTAAAGGTAAGGCTCTTGGTTATTAAAACAAAAATATTGGACTCTGGTAAAGAATATTTATTATTTATTGAACAAAAATTCATATCTTTTTCAATGAGAGGCAAGAGAAAAAAAATAGAATAACTTTGAAATAAAACTAATAAACTTTAGTTTTGCACAATACATTTATAGAAAATTAATCCAAAATGAATTAGTTTTACTTGAATGCTACTGACTTGGCATTCTTAAATTATTCTAAAATTTCCTTTTCAAAAACTCAAAAAATAACATAAAATGATTGCAGTAGTAGTAATGAAAAAAATTATGACACCTTACTTTTCTGAAATTAACCTGAAAATTAACCTCTTATTTTGGATCTCAAGGAAAAACAGTCTAATTTTATTTCAGATCAACATATATGACTCTTCAGCAAATCTTCGCTCCTAGAGTTTTCAGGCATAATTTATCCAGAATCCTTCTGGTTTTAGGCATTTTGCATACAAGCTTCTCGACAATGTTTTCTTCTTCAGCAAAAGATAACCCTGGGGCAATTATCCAGGGGAGTCTTAAGGATTCACTTGATAGTTCAACAGTTTTTGATGAAGTTGCAAAATTGATAATTATCCATGCTGAAAGTTGTCTTGTAATGAAATCCTGTGGCCGATTTCTCAAATGTTGTCTACAAGGTTTCTAAGTATGGTATGTCTGTTTCTTCTTGTGACCTTGTTCTTCTCTGTTTATTGATTGCTGGTATCTTGAAAAATAAATCCTTCTTTTTGATATCAAGAGTTTCTAGTCGCTTGACAGAGCTTTGAATGACCATTTTCAGGTCTTCATAATCGTATATATCTCCTTGTCTCCTCAGGGACTTTTCAATATGGCCATGTATACCATCAGCAGCCATGAATGTGTTTGCTGTTAAATATTTAAAATTTATGCTATTAACTTCGTTATCAGAGTTGACAAAATTACCATGGCATTATATAAGCTCCAATTTTTTTGTTCTGTGCACAATTATCTGCCCAGAACACAAAGTCATTTCCATCTCTTTCCTTCTGGATAAGAGACAGATATGCATTAGGTATATGTTCTTTGTTTCTTCCCTGCAGTTGATTCATCCCAGGTACAGTATCTTTGGGATGAATCAACTGCTGGAAAAAACAAAACTTTCTAATGCCATGGTAATTCTTGTCAACTCTGATAATGAAGTTAATATGTATAAAATTTACGTAAATATTTATACTGAAGGCCAAGATTACAATATGGACTGCCACTGGTATAAAACCAAAGAAAAACATGAAAAAAAGTCGCTGAAGAAGTCGTACCAGCTAAGATTAATGACTTTTAAACAGAAGAAAACATTCGACGAGATAAAAATAGCAAAACCTGTAGACAGAAATCGATAAACGCTATAGAATAACGAAAAGAAGAACAAGAAGGATTATGCTTAATTTTCACATATACCGTTCAATAAAGAAATAAGAAAAAGGTCACCCTGAAAAACAGACAAACACAATGAGGAAAGACCCAGGACAGTTTGAGAAAGGGGCAAAGCATTTCATTGGCACAAGACAAAGTTCAGCAGGCGATTATCAATTTTGAAATTCATCAAAAAACTTGTTGAACTATAATGGTTTGCTGTCGGAAAAGCAGTTTTGAATAATTGCCCTAGGGGTTAATGAAGAAGAAAACCATTGTCAGCCCTCTTGTTATTCTTTTGAATGCCTAAAACCAGAAGGGTTATTCTGGATAAATATGCCGTAAAACTCTAAAAGCATCTAAGCCATTTGCTGAAGAGTCATATATTTTTGAAAAAAATTTCATTTCTCTCGTTTTCCTTGAGATCCAAAATAAGAGGTTAATTTTCAGCATTAATTTCTACATTTAAAGCATGGAATTAAAAATTTTTTTTCATTAAATACTAATACTGCAATATTTTGGTTGTTATTTTTTTTAAGATGTTTTTAAAGAAGAAGTGGAATTTTGATTAGTAATTAAGAAATGCCAAGTCAGGGAGGGTAGATTCAAGTAAATACAACATTTTGGATAAATGGACTTTCTAGTTAAAATGCGGATTGATAAAAAAGAAAATCTTGTCTTATTAGTTTTATTTCACTGAACTCAAGGATTTTTCTCTTGCCTCTCATTGAAAAAGATAGGTCAATTTTTACTGTTCAATAAATAATAAATATTCTTTACCAGAGTCAATATTTTGTGTTTGGAATAACCAGAGCCTTACCTTTAAATGCCATATATTAAAATTTCATCACTAAAACATGAGAAAATAGAGCACATCACGTAATTATCTAGGGGCATAAAGATAGTAGCCAGGTTTTCAGAGAGAGAGAGAACATCATGTCCACACTAGAGGGGTACAGTTTCGTCTGCTTTTGGAAAAGCAAACTTGGGTATTAGTTAAAACATTTTGTTTTTGAAAAGGTCTTAATAATGCTCCTACTAAGGTTAACCCATATGTTGACAAATGGGTTTAATATGCAGACAAAATTAGCAAAGAATTATTTTGATGATGAATTTCATCAAACCTTTATCATCGATTTTCTCAAAACTAGGATTTTGGAGTTGATGTTTTTGTTGATTTTGAGGGAGTTAATTCTCCATGATGTGCTTCTTTCCTTTTCAGGCAAAATGCATCATGTCCATAACATTATGGAGTTGATGCATTCTGGCGCAAAAGAATGGTTGTGATGCATTTTGCCTTCAAATAATGTAGAAAACCAGTGGAGTTGATGCATTTTGCCTGTTTAAAACTCTCTTCACGGGCAAAATAGGCTTAATCTACCTTCAGGATAATATTGGCCTCTTTTGCTGATTCCATTGATATAAAAGTTCTGGCTAAAATCTCAAAAATCGCATTTTTGGAGTTGATGCGTTTTGCCTTTTTAGGGCGAAATGGACACTGGAACCTTAGGGATTGATGCCTACCTGCACCGCATGAAGTGTACTGACGGAACTACCCTATTACGAGGAACTCGGGAGATTTTGTTTTTGTGAAACACGTAACTTTGACTGTGCCCATATGGGTCTTAATGAATACAAGACCAGCTTCCGGGAAAACACCAGATGTAGTTAACGTCGAAAAGCGGAGAAAAACAAGGGAGAAATTGTGCCTGGGCATTAGGAGACGAAGTGATTCCGGGCCCTAACGACAACCAAAATGTCGTCTGAGGACAGAAATTGATCGCGCCTGTGAAATGAGGCAAGAAGGAAATGCGTTCCTGCAGTGGAACTAACGACCCGGTAATAGGTCCTGATGAGCATGACCAAATTTCTTGTCGGAGACAAAACAAGGCAATGATAGTGAAAAACAAATTATACAGATATATAAGCAAAATAATATATATATGTGTATATATATACATGGTACAGATACTTTATATATATATATATATATATATATATATATATATATATATATATATATATACTGTATGTCCATATATATACATACACACATTATATATATATATTTATATATATATATATATATATATATATATATATATATATATTTTATATATATATATATATATATATATATATATATAGATTTGCCATGTGTGTGATAATATATGCACTATATATATATAGTTATATATATATATATATATATATATCTATATTATATATAATTATATATATATATATATATATATATATATATTTATATATATATATATATATATATATATGGAACAGCCACGATCCTTGCGCATGAAAGGCAGCCAAAACGCACCCCAAAGGAGCAGGGCAGTCAGAATTGAGAAAATAATATTTTGCCCGTTCGCAAGTGTCTTAAACATAATGTTGGGACACAAAAGTAAGAAGCTGCGTTACAGAATAAAAGTATACAAGAAAAGAGGAAATAAAGTGAATGTATATATTCCTGCTCTTCATATTCGTGCCATTAATTCCACAGCTTTTCTCAGAATTTTCCTTTTCCCGGAACCTACTTTTGGAATCATAGTGTCTCGCAAAAATGTTGCAGGACTAAGGAAGACACCGTGCTCTTTGTTTACGTGTTATTTCGTAGCCTTTTACTGTATTTTTTATTAGTTTATTTTTTTATCTTATTTTTTATTCCTGTGCTTCTTATGTGAGCTTCCTAGTTTGCTTAATAATGCTTTGCAAGGTTTCAACTTTGTAGGTTTATTCCATGTGACATTTTAACATAAATTACATAGGAAGTAATTGCGATGAAAAACAGGTAATCAGCTTCGTCATTTATTTGTAGCTCAGCAAAAAGAAAGTAATTGAGATGAAAAATAGGCAATCAACTTCGTCATATATTTGTAGCTCAGCAAAATTAAGCATCTTTGGCACCGGTCAGCTTTGGGGCCAGCGAAAACTCGATGAAGACCAGCTTCAAATCTCCGGTGAACACATTAATGATGGTATGAAAATGAGCTAGCAACTTTTCCGTCGAAAAGTGCTCGAAATGGATGCGATGAAACTAACCAAATCGGTGGAAAGTGCCATCAACCACGGTGAGTGGGACAGCGCTCGATTTCCGTTTGCTAGGCCACTGGAGTGTTCATTGTCCGCCGTCCATCTATTCCTCAAGTTATGCATGAGTTCGAACGTCATCTGCAAGCCAAAAAATAAGTGGATGTAATAAAAAAAAAAAAAAAAAAAGTAACTGTAAAAAAAGTAAAAAATGCGCCGAAGATTTTAAAGTATAAAATTATGATGACGGTGATTATCACGATTCAGAATATGAATTTAGACAGTTATTAATCTTGTCTAAATATTGTGATTATGATGACATTCCCTAAATCATTATGAATCATATATATATATATATATATATATATATATATATATATATATATATATATATATATATATATATATATATTACTAAAAGGACCATGAGGTCCTTTTAGTAAATCTACTAATGCATAGAACAATTGTGTATGTGATAAAGTTAGTATATATATATATATATATATATATATATATATATATATATATATATATATATATATATATATATACAGTATATATACATATTCTGATTCTTAATGACTAATGTCATCATAATCACAATATTTGGACAAGATTAATAACTGTCTAAATTCATATATTGAATCCTGATAATCGCCGTCATCATGCTTTTCATACTTGAAAATCTCGAGACCTGACTAAGTGCTTAGCACGAAAATAAAATCCCTATTCAATAATAAATAACCTCAATTAACAGTTATTCTTATTTTAATCGCGTCGTATATCGTCAGCTATTTTATGTGACTCTGAACCACTTCGGTAGAGGAAAATGTTGCCATTAATTTCCGATCAAACACGAACGGGAAGATTTACAAGATTTTTATGCAGTGGGCAACTCTCGTTTTCTATTGTTATGCTCTGCGAAAACTAAGCAATTAACAGTAAATCCATAAAGGGGTAAGAACGGCCGCACTTACCTTAATCCTAGGTAAGCATCGTGCCGGTAATATACTTCTAAACTCTTGTGCGGTAAAGGATTGAAGTTTTCTGTAAAAAGAAATAAATAGATCAACAGCATAAAGATAAACAGATCTTTCTTCTCGAATAAACGAAAGATATTGTTTATTTTTTCTGTTGAAATTTGCTTTTAAGAAAGCGAGATATACAAAAATGTGGGAAAAGTATTTTTCTCCATTTTTAGCCATTTCTATCTATTGCAGCATATTTTGCCTGTGAAAAACCAAATACCCTTTCAACGCCAAATATTTATAGGATCAACAGTGGCGTTGTAGCGTCGAAAATAAACGAGTAAGGGAGGTAAAATATTCGCTAGAACTCTTTTTAGTTATTTATTTTACATCTCAAAAATACACGGCGAAAGCAAGAGAGAATGTTTTCTTTTTTTCGTTAGCTTTTTTTCAGAAGAAATTTATTTTATCTTTCACAAGTTGAGAATTGTAGCATTTTTAGTTATATAGTACAAAAAAAGTCACATTACTTTTAGTTTCCAAGATATCTTCTAGTGCAATATCTTTTATTTTTAAAAGATAAGATAGAAAAGAAACAGGGGACTAAGGGGTTTTTATGAATGCCGATTTATTATCTAGTAATAGGAATAAATTATATTTAATCATTAATTCATTCTACTGCAGAATATTCTTCCTTTCAAAAATGGGACATACAGTACTGTCAAATTTCTTATTATGTGAGATAAGAATTGTTTTTAAAAACAAGCAGGTCTAATCAAGAGAGAGAGAGAGAGAGAGAGAGAGAGAGAGAGAGAGAGAGAGAGAGAGAGAGAGAGAGAGAGAGAGAGAGAACAGTCAACTCTACGAAGGTCAGCCTATATAAAGAGGAATTTTTTTATCTGAAGGAAATTAATAAGTTATTCGGATCATCGTAAAATCTACCTCAGATTACTTTACTTTAGGCCTTTATTAAATATTGCTAATACCTTTATTAATGTAAGTAGCGAAATATCAGATATTTAGCCTATGGACACGTGGTTGAATCACTAAAATTCTTGGAATAAACAAACAAATCATTTAATATGCCTAGTGAAATGCCATCCAGGCAGGTAAGCAGACAGCCTGACACAAAGACAGGTAGGCAAATAAGCAGACACCGATGAACACAAAAAAGGCCCTACACCCACGAATATCAGAACAACTCCAGTATTGTATCACAAACCACCATGCGCCCAAATGGATGACCACAGGGAGAACATTCTTAGTACAGAATGATAAGAACAAGGGAAATTTAGCAAGTAACTACAGGCCTATCACCTGCCTAACAATAATGTGGAAGTTACTAACAGGTATCATCAGTGAAAAGCTATACAACTACCTAGGGGATACAAACACCATCCCCCACCAACAGAAAGGCTGCAGAAGGAAGTGCAGGGGCAGAAAAGACCAGCTCCTAATAGACAAAATGGTAATGAAGAATAGTAAGAGAAGGAGAACAAACCTAAGCATGGCATGGATTGACTACAAGAAAGCCTTCGACATGTTACCGCACAAGTGGCTAATAGAATGCCTGAAAATATATGGGGCAGAGGAAACACCATCAGCTTCCTTAAAAATACAATGTGCAACTGGAATACAGTACTTACAAACTCTGGTATAAGACTAGCAAAGGTTAACATCAGGAGAGGGATCCTTCAAGGAGACTCACTGTCCCCATTACTCTTCGTAGTAGCCACGATTCCCATGACAAAAGTACTGCAGAAGATGGATGCTGGGTACCAACTCAAGAGAGGAGGCAACAGAATTAATCATCTGATGTTCATGGACGACATCAAGAGGTATGGTAAGAGCATCAAAGGAAATAGATGCCCTAATCCAGACCGTAAGGACTGTATTTGGGTTCAACAGGATGGAGTTTGGATTAGAAAAATGCGCCTTGGTCAACATACAAAAAGGCAAAGTAATAAGGAATGAAGGGATGAAGCTACCAGAAGGGAATAGCACCAAACACATAGATGAGACAGGATACAAATACCTGGGAATAATAGAAGGAGAGGATATAAAACACCAAGAGATGAAGGACACGATCAAGAAAGAATATATACAGAGACTTAAGGTGATATTCAAGTCAAAACTCAACGCCGGAAACATGACGAAAGCCATAAACACATGGGCAGTACCAGTAATCAGATACAGCGCAGGAGTAGTGGAGTTGACGAAAGCTGAACTCCGCAGCATAGACCAGAAAACTCGAAAACACATGGCATTACACAAAGCACTACAAAAGCAAATACAGACAGACTATACATAACTCGAAAGAAAGGGGGGAGAGGGCTACTAAGCATAGAGGACTGAGTCAACATCGAGAGCAGAGCGCTAGGGCAATATCTGAAAACCAGAGAAGACAAGTGGCTAAGGAGTGCATAGGAAGAAGGACTGATAAAAGTAGACGAAGACCCAGAAATATACAGAGAGGAGAATGAAAAACAGAACAGAGGAATGGCACAAACCAATGCACGGACAGTACATGAGACAGACAAAAGAACTGGCCAGCAATGAAACATGGCAATGTCTACAGAGGGGAGAACTCAAGAAAGAAACAGAAGGAATGCTAACAGCGGCACAAGATCAGGCCCTAAGAACCAGATATGTCCAAAGAACGATAGATGGAAATATCATCTCACCCATATGCAGGAAGTGCAATATGAAAGACGAGACCATAAACCATGTAGCAAGCGAATGTCTGGCGCCTGCACAGAACCAGTACAAAAAGAGGCATGATTCAGTAGCAAAATCCCTCCACTGTAGCTTGTGCAAGAAAAACCAGCTAGCTTGCAGCAATAAGTGGTACGAACACCTACTTGAGGGAGTGATAGAAAACGATCAGGCAAAGATCCTCTGGGACTAAGGCATCAGAACAGGTAGGGTGGTACGTGCCAATAGACCAGACGTGACGTTGATTGATAAAATTAAGAGGTATCACTCATTGATGTGGCAATACCATGGGACACCAGAGTAGATGAGAGAAAAAATTGATAAGTACAAGACCTGAAAATCGAAATAAGAATGATATGGACTATGCCAGTGGGAATTGTACCCATAATCATAGGAACACTAGGCACGATCCCAAGATCCCCGAAAAGGAATCTGGAAAAACTAGATGCCGAAGTAGCTCCAGGACTCATGCAGAAAAGTGTGCTTCTAGAAACAGCACACATAGTGAGAAAAGTGATGGACTCCTAAGGAGGCAGGATGCAACCCGAAACCCCACACTATAAAAAAAAAGTCGAATAGGATGACTGTGATAGACAAAAAAAAAAAAATAATAATATAATAATAATAATGGAGAAACAAATCCACAATTATGTGTGGGTACAGATATTTAAGAATAAATTCTACAGTTTCTGTAGAGTTTTGTTTTTAAATATATGTAACCATACATAGTTGTGGAATTGTTTCTCCATTTAAGACTCACAATACTATGAGTATTTTTAATAATAATAATAATAAAAATAATAATAATAATAATAATAATAATAATAATAATAATAATAATAATAATAATAATAATGATTAGCCGATAATTATGACCACGGAGTAACAGTAAAAGATTTGACCAAAATAGCCAGATAACAAGTTTGAAATTCCCATTTAATTAGCAACAGAGTAGATCTGAACTCTCACAAGATTAACCATAGGGAATATTGCGTTCCAAATCTACCTGATAGTCAGGAAGGAATTAAGACTAAATAAAAAAAAAAAAAACTTAGTTTTAGCTTTTTAAGAAGTGACAAATGTAAGACTGAAAATTTAAATTGGTATATTAAAAAAGAAATATGTATAAAGGAAATGAATAACGTTATGAATAAATTTCCAGATAAGAAATACCTAAATAATACATCAGACCTGGATCATGAAATAATAATAATAATAATAATAATAATAATAATAATAATAATAATAATAATAATAATAATAATAATAATAATTATTATTATTATTATTATTATTATTATTATTATTATTATTATTATTATTATTATTATTGACAAAAATCCATATGGAACAGACCTAGACCACTATTTACGATAATCAGAAAAAATCAATAGCATAGATAGACGAAATGCGAAATAAACCAGCAAAGAAAATAACTGCTAAATAAATCATATCAAGAAGTAAGTAGATTCATGCATAAAGAACAGCAATAAAAGTTAGACCATTATCCTGATACATTTAACTCAAGTAATGGTAGTATACGCTTTCAACCAAGAGCGATAATAAAGGATTTTTTTTTATGGTGAGCCATAATGTTATTTCCTATCAAAATCTCATTTTTTTTTACACGACAAAATAAAAAATAAACTAAACTTACTCTTGGCCTGTCACGGTAACAGGGAACATATTGTCAATTACGCTTACATTATATTAGAATACGCGCTGACAAATTATTTTACAAGAATATGATCGTAATAGGATAACATACTGGCGTGAATATTTGGCGTCTAAACGTCTGTATGTTCGTTTGTTCTGTAGGATATGTATTATGAATTTTTTGGTGTAGTGCTCGTCTCACGCTCTGGAGGCCAGAGAATGGCTCTTGACTTATTGCGTACTAGTCTTCCTGGGATCAAGAAAAGAAAAATTTCCCTCTAAAGACTTGCTCAGATAGATATATATATATATATATATATATATATATATATATATATATATATATATGTGTGTGTGTGTGTGTGTGTGTGTGTGTGTGTGTGTGTGTGTTTAAATAATTATAATCACTTTGACGCATGACTTCTAATTCTAACCACCTCGAGGAAAAATGAAAAACGGTTGGAAATCCTGACCAGTTTCTGCTTTATTGCTTTACTGAACATGGTAGCAATATAACCAGAACTGTTCAGGATTTACAACCCTTTCTCATGCTTCTCTGTGGTTTATGTGTATATATACTCAATATGTATATATATATATATATATATATATATATATATATATATATATATATATATATATATATATATATATATATATATATATATATATATATATATATATATATATATATATATATTTTAAATATATATATATATATATATATATATATATATATATATATATATATATATATATATATATATATATATATATATATATATATATCATATCCTTCTAGTTACCAGAAGTGGGAGAAAGACACATCCATGATAAATAACCCACGAACCGGTTCAAGTTCTCCATTGGAAATAATGCATCTCCAATTAAGATAAACAGTAAACCCCACAAAGGTCATTACCATCGGTCAAGTAACGCAAAGCTTCATTAATGTTTTAAAGCCCATGTCCGCTGTTGCAAACATTTTTCTTTTATTTGGGTATTAACTGAGAAATATTTATCATAAGGCCATCGTGAAATTCCTTTATTCTGTGGAACTAATTCATACAAATACACTTCGTAAAAAATGCACACAGTTACATGTTTACCTATCCATCCATCCATCCATATATATATATATATATATATATATATATATATATATATATATATATATATATATATATATATATATATATATATATATATATATATATATATATATATATATATATATTATATATATTATAAATATCCCCTCCTTGCCTCTTAGTAGAATAATAAAATAAGTACTATTAAAGTAAAGGCAGACAAGGTAGACTGCTCACATGAGAGGGAGTAAAGCGGGAAACCCAGGTGTTGTTTTCAAAATAAGGTAGACAACTAGCCAACAAGTGAGAATTTTAACTCAGAGGGCCACAAAAAAGGGACAGGTTTTGCCAGGCCAGACCTTAGATATACTGTTCCTAAAGCTTAGTTTCCTTTGACCTGTGTACTGGTGAGTTTCTTGTCCTTTTCAGACCAGACCTGTGCCCAATCCCCAAAAGTAGGTTTGGTGGGAAGAGCCTGAAGCAAGCAGCCAAAAGCTACCCACGCATCAGGGCTCTCAGCTCAGGTATCCTTCAAGTAGGATTTCCTCAGGTCCCTCTCTGAGCACACTTTGGCTCTCCCCCTTTGTCCTCAACACGTGGGAGAAATTGTTATTACAAACGGACCATGGAATCTTAACGCAACTGATCACTGCATTATCTCACCTAGCGGTAAGTTGGATTGTGACAATTACTCCCAGTTCTTTTTCCCTTCAACTGAAACTCTCATTTTCCTTGCTCGGATTTTCATCTCTTAAACAGTCCCTGACTAAGAACTCCTAGTAAAGCATATCCCATTTATGAAGTCATATATTTAGTGCATTCATTGTTGTCTAGTGAAATCCCATAACCTGCCCTCCATGGTGTTAAAAGTACGATTCTTGATATCAGATTCATCCCTTGTGATTAAGTAATGACAAGTAAGAATTTCTTTAGTACAGGATTGTTGTCTGGGTACATCTTTTCCAGAGGTGTGTATACC
>NC_089742.1:24185649-24195649 GCF_040412425.1 Macrobrachium rosenbergii | reverse complement strand
AAAAGTGATAAACCAGATGCTGGCCTTTCAACTTCTTAACCCAAGTGAAAATTTCTAGTTTTACCCTTGATTACTGCTGGCATTGTGAAGCCTTAGTCAATAATGATTTAGAAATGTATTTACGTTGCATAATCAAGAAATAGCCTAGATGCTGGCCTTTATCTGCAAAATGAAGTTAAAAAAAAAAAAAAACAAACGGGGTGGATAAATAAGGACATTAAAAAGACTTAAAGGCAGTAAACGTCCTTTCCATACCGATATGCAGCTTCAATAAAGCAAGCATAAAGTTCAGCTCGACGTAAGTTCCATCTTGCGTCCTCACGCGGCATTTCACCTGCTGCTTGCTGAAGGGTAACACTTGAAATCAGTTCGTTGGGAATTTGTGTTGGTTGGTCACGTAGTCTTCATGAATGTCAAGGGCGTCTGTGCCAGCTGCATAAAGGATCTGGGTTACGATTATCGCCTATTTTGGTCCATTTCTGTAACTCTTCTTCACTCGGTTTGTGATTGTGATCTCTTTTATTTCATTATTTTAAATCCTTTTCTCCCTGTTTTTTTTTTTCTGGTTCAGTAATCTACCCATGGCTATACAATTTGAGGGTGTTATTTAAGCTTTTTATTCTTTTTCTTGGTAATTTATTTGTATCCATATTCAGACTATGAAGTAGTTAGTTTTGAGTTTATATGGACACAGTTTTATGTTTATTTATACGTGTTTTTTTATTATTTTGCAGAAAGGAGTCTACTTAAGGATTTTCTTTTAGTTTATTCCACTACTTTAATTTTTTCGTCCTTAACACGTAAAGATTATTTCATTTTTTTTGTCCTTAACACATGAAGCTTATAATTCATCTGAATTTAGCCTTTATAATATTTTCTTTCTTTTTTTTAGTTATAAAGGAGCGTGATGTTTTGCTGTAATATACTTTTCCAAGTAGAACTATATTAGCTTTCTCCATGCAAGTAGAAGGTTTATGATTTTCATCTATTGGGTCCATTTTTAAATCTGTGTTGATATTAAACATTTTATAGATCCATTTTTTCCAGTGCATAAAGGATTTAAAGAATTCAGATCCTTGTACATAGAACAAGAACACTCAGTTCAAAACATTTGTCCGCCAGCTCCCATTAGCTTTAGTCTTATAAGATATCTGATATGAAAATACAGATCTTAACCTTGATCTTGAACTTCGGCCTTTCAAGGTCATGATCGGCAGTATTGAATTTTAGGAAAGTATCAGTATGAAAGTATAACGACTGAAACATTTCAAAAGTCCCTCAAGCATCATCGATTAGTGTTGAGTCAATGCTAAGTTCACACATTCACGTATCAAGGCACGCATGGCCACGCACGGCCGAAAATTGTGAAACGTGACCATACGGGAGGTGAATAAGCCCCGCCCAACTGGATACGTGACATGGGTCGATGTGCGTAAGGTAAGTGTATTATAGTGTGCTGCAAATGTACCCACTGCATAAGCGTGACGTGACGCTTTCCGGAAGCAGCCCAGCCAGCAGTGGCACAGCCAAAAGTAGTGCGTGGCAGAGCACGTAACACCGACGTATGTAATCTGTATGTGTAACGTTGTGTGTTACTGAGTTACGTCAACCTCACATTGTCCCTACGTACTGTGGGGGTTATACCCCAGCTATAAAAGGGCCGGCCAGCGGCACCTGCCTTGCTAGTCACTAAGTAAACACTGCAGCATCAACACATACTCCCATCCTGCTGAATCATCATGGAGGATATTGCTGAAATTCATGAACTTATAGCCAGAGCAAGTACGGATAGAAGAGACATGTTGCCGTTCATCATCAAATATGTGCGTACCATGTTATTGCTGGAGATTGCAATGGTTACTGCAAATCACACAGTGAAGAAAAAAGGCTGCCAAGGAGGGTGTGGGCATGGCCGTACCTGCAAAAAGAATGGAGCAAGGTCACTATGACAATCTGATGGAGGAGTTGTCAACCGAAACCCCAGACCTGTACAAAAATTTTACCCGGATTGACAGGGTAAAATTTTACCCGGATTGACAGGGTAAAATTTTACCTGGATTGACAGGGGCCTCTTCAATGAAATTTTTGAACAAGTCACACCCTACATTCAGAAGAAAGTGACATTCTGAAGGAAACCCATTGAGCCAGGCCTACGTGTTGCTATCATCCTACGTTTCCTCGCTACGGGTGATTCATACAAGAGTCTGCAATACTCATTCCGGATAACCCACAACACCATTAGCTACATCATACCAGAGACCTGCAGGGCCATTGTTGCTGCCTTCGGGGATGAGGAACTGCAGGTGCCACAAACACCTGAAGCTTGGCAGGAGGTTGCACGGGGTTTTGAGGAATGGTGGAACTTCCCCCACATAATTGGAGCTATAGATGGCAAACATATTAGGCTTCGTAATCCTCCCCGAGGCGGTACGCATTACTTCAACTACAAGAAGTTCTACTCCATGGCATTACTTGTAGTTGTGGATGCTTCATATAAGTTCCTATACGTCGACGTGGGTGCCATTGGGTCAAAGTCAGACGATGGTGTATTTGCCCAGACCCGACTGGGTGAAATGTTGTTGCAACAGGAAGCAAATCTTCCCCAACCTGAGGCCCTGCCAGGTCAACCTATTGGATCGCCTGTGGACTATTTCCTAGTTGGTGATGATGCCTTCCCTCTGAGGAATTACCTTATGAAGCCCTACCCCAAAAGAGGCCTAACCAAGGAGGAATGGATTTACAACTACAGGTTAAGTAGGGCATGCAGGATGATGGAGAACACCTTCAGGATTCTGGCAAACAGATTCCGGATATTCCACACGCCAATATGCCTGAAGCCTGACCATGTAGAGGCATTAGTGATGTCTGCATGTGTTCTGCATAATATTATAATAAGAAAAAAAAACGCATGCAGACAAGAAGGAGATCAGGAACACCCTGTCACACATGGCATCATACCTGGTAGCTGGAGGAGTGACCCGTCCTTAGGAGAACCCCCTCCAACCGTGATTGGCACACTGCAACCAGGGATGCAAAGCAACAACGGAACATGCTGAAAGAACATTTTTCATCGGCTGAAGGCTCAGTGCATTGGCAGGAGAACATGATTTAGTTACTTTCCTGTATACTTTATTGTTGTATCTATGTAAATGTCTGTTCATGCATTTATTTTGGACTTATTTAAAACTCAGTAATGTATACTAGATAGTCTTTTCAGGTTCATTTTACCCTCTTTATTTGTGTACTTATATTTGTGCTAGTTAATTTAATAAAAGATATTGTTCAATTCCATGATATTTTATTCTCATCAATACTTAGTAATTGGAAAAAGGATAGAGGCAGATATGATATTGCAAATATATATTGATTTAATATCAAACACAAAAGTACATATAAGTAAAAGAAACATATACAGCCTCTCATACAAAAATACATCACACAACCATACAATATTTACTTAATATTTGTGTACTTGCATGTGTTGTAGTTATATTGACCTTTGTAATAATTAGTTAACATTGATTATATTCTTATATTATAATTCTATCTTTTTGAAAGTACCTTCTCTCCGATATTTGTGACATTGTATATGATTTGCTTATTTTTTTGTGTCTGTTGTAATTTTGTTTATGTTCCCATTTGTTACATATAGTATTTAGGACTTAGTTAAAATTCAGTAATGTATACTTAGATAGTCTTTTCAGGTTCATTTTGTCCTCTTTGTTTGTGTACTTGTATTTGAGCTAGTTAATTTAATAAAAGAAATTGTTCAAATCCATGATATATTAATCTCATCAATACTTAGTAATTGGAAAGAGGATAGAGCCAGACATGATATTGCAAATATATATTTATTTAATATAAAAAACAAACATACATATAAGTATAAAAAGTATATCTTAGTTTAACCAGACCACTGAGCTGATTAACAGCTGTCCTAGGGCTGGCCCGAAGGATTAGATCTATTTTATGTGGCTAAGAACCAACTGGTTACCTAGCAACAGGACCTACAGCTTATTGTGGAATCCGAACCACATGATGACGAGAAAAATTTCTATCACCAGAAATAAATTCCTCTAATTCTTCACTGGCCGGCCGGAGAGCCGAACGCTGAGCTAACAGCGTGCTAGCCAAGAGCTCTACCCACCCCTCGAATGAAGAACACATATAAAGTATAAGAAATATATACAACCATTAATACAAAAAAACATTACACAACCATACAATAGATATAAGTACTATACAAATCCACACATACATAACAATAAATTTAAAATTAAGTCTGAAAATTGTTCAGGACTGTTGTGTCTATCAACAGGTTGCTGAGGTCCTTCAGGGTGGACATCACTGAGGGGCCCCAGCAGCTGTGTCTGTAGAACTGCTAGCTGTTGCTCTGTCAGGTGTACACTTGAATGTGCAGGCGGTGGGCCAATCCCATGTTGCCTTGCAGGCTGGTTTACAGGCACTGCAGGTGCCAGAGTGTCCCCTGTCACCTCTGACAGGGTGTGGTGCACCAGGCTCCATGGCGGCCTCGTGACACCCTCTTTGGGGGCACGCATGTACCGATGAATGGCAAAGAGGAGTTCAGTCTTGAGAGTCACCCTCAGCTGGGGTGACACCTCCTAGCAGTCGTCCTCCACCTCTTCTAAGAATTTGCGCCAGTAGAGGGCACTGGGGTCATGCGGAGGTGGCTGGATGGAGGCCATCATATCCTCCCGGAGGGCCTGTGCCTTGGTGATGGTCGTGTCCAACAGGTCAGTAACCTGGGATTTCCTGGTCCGGGGGCCTGAGTCATCCACCGGAGACACCGAGGGAGTTGGTGTAGGAGCACACAGCAGCAGGCAGGTCAGATGCTTCGGCAGGGAGGGCAGCAGCGGCATGAGCAGACTGTAAAAACAGGAGGAACATATGAGAAAATGGGATAAAATGTACTGTGAATGAATTGAAACTACGTAATAACAATACAATCAGTAATAATTAAGCATGGAAACACAACAAAATGAGACATACCATCAGAAGTCCCAACATCTTTGGCTTCCTTTGATGCACGATGTGGGGCTTCGGGAAGCGGAAAATATTCAAGATCAACTTCTCCCATTCCGTCAGCCATCTGCCCGTCCCTTGGCCACTCTTCTCCGCCGTGAGCCGCCCAAAACGACTCCTGAGGGACGTAAACCACGTCCACAGCTCACGGCCACTCATAGGAGGAACAAGTGACTTGCCCTTCTCCTCAAATGCCCTCCAGACCTTCGCCTTGTCTTTGTAGGCTGTGAGGCCCTTGTAGATAAACTCGGCCTCGTGCTCCATCCACTCACCAACAAGCCTCTCGTTCTCTTCCGAAAGGATGACTGAGGGGTTCTTCTGTTGGCCCTGACCTGTAGGGCCGGCTCCTTCAGGAGTGCCATGGATGTCGTCGTCGACATCCCCATCATTCTCGGTGTCCTCAGTGGAGGCGGCGGGGTCACTCTTGTACACAAGGGCAAACTCCCCCTCCTCCGCCTCCTCTAGTTCACTCTCCGTTGCGAGCTCATCGCCCTCAAGGTGCAGCATCACAGCATCGCTGCTGTCTGAAGGGGCACCACCAGCTACTGTAGGCGCCTTGGCATAGGGGGTATTTCTAACTACCGGAGCTCCTGGAGTTCTCAGGGCCATCTTCCTTGTTCTCTTCAACAAAGCACCTTTAGGCATCTTGACTTGAAAGCAGTAGACAACGACGGAGGCGCTGACAGAGAGAGCAGTACCAGGATGCTGTACAGAAAAGCACTGACCCACAAGCGCGCTGCCTGCCCCTTTTATCCCAGGTCAAAGCGTTGGCCAAATCTTCGTGGATGCGAGCGGTTCGGCAGGGTTGCCGCAACTACTCCCATGCCATGCGGAGATCCACGCGCTGCAGGGCAGGAACCCTGGAGTGGCGTGGGACCACAGGTAAGGTCTTAGCGGCCACGCGGTCACCCCACAGTTGGCTCCACGCTGTGTGGGTCAGGCCACCTAGCTGACAGTTGACCTGGCCACCCACGCAGGGTTTTGAGCAGGTCAAAAGGTTCATGGACCCCGGCGTACGCCCAGGTGGTCTGTAATGGTCCCTCTGCATGCTGGTGCACTTACATAGCACTGACGGTATATTTACGTTGCATTTACATTGTGTTTATGTACTTACCAATTTCTCTACATGCGTGGGCATGCATACCTTGATATGTGAATGTGTAAAACTAGCATAAGGACTCCATTCTCTCCAACCTTTGGCCCTAAGCTAATGTCTAGCATCCACAAGGAGCCACTAAGACAGGTCGGCCAGACAAAGACGTCACACGGACTTGTTGCTGGTAGGACCCACTAAGTAGGTGCTCGTTGATACAACAGAACTTTCGACCATCCTTCTTCGTCATGCAGAATTGTTTCAGTTTTGCATTCTATTTTGTTAAAAAATACAGCCTCATACGTTAAAACTCTTAAATTCATTTTTCTGTTCCTAGGAGAGCGGGATGAACTTCAGGTAATCAATATCTATCCTTTGATTGTTTTAAACCATATCTTAGAAAAACATTAGGTAAACTATAATGAAGATTACTCAGGATACCGCAAACATTCAGTAAGTGACAAGAAATTTGTCCTCAAGTAACCTCTATGTATATTTACAGTGGTGGTAAATATTTAACTGTCCTTGGTTTACTACCAGTAAGTCATGGGCCATGGCTCACTCTACGCTGTCGACTCGGGTGAATCATCATTAATCCACTGTCTGGCCGACCTGTCTTAGTGGTATCCACAAAGCTACTTCGAATGAGTGAACAGCATCTTGAATAGTACCCCAGTGCTCGACCGATCCATACAATTGACAGTGAGTAATGTTGTTTTCATGGCAGTAGATCATCAGTTTTATTTCATCTAATGAAAATCTAAATTTTCCTTTGAAAAACTGAATTTTTAATGAAATCATAAATTTTCTAAAGAAAATATCCAGTCTGATGAAAACACTGAATTTGCAATGAAAATATAAAGATTCTATGAAAAAATTGCTGTTTCTAATGAATATATCTAATATCCAATTTTTCTTGGTAATTTCATAACATTTATCAAGAACTGCTGGCGAGTTTTTGAGATATGCTGATAACACGCACAGTAACTAACAAACAAACACGGTGAAGACATAATACCCCTCCAGCATCGTTGGAGTAGAAGAGTAGTTTTAAATATGAATGAAGGTAACATGCTTTCTAATACATGGCAACAGTATCATCAGTGCTATTCTGTACCTAACAGAAAACAGACTTTTGCCATGGTGCCGACCATTATGTATATGGAAACAACGTTGCATGGATAAAGAATATTTTCGACCTTAATCAGGACACTATGATTTTATATGCTTGAAGAATGTAAGAACATCAAAATGAAATTACTACAAAGGGAGGTGTCAAAAAAATCCAAATACGTGATGACCGTGACATTTAAGAAAGTTTGAATTTTTTACTGAAACATTTTGTGTCTACTCTGTATCCTGATAATTCAGGATATGTCAGACTCCGACAGCTACCATGCAATAGAACAGCGACGTTAAATACGGCTTTAGGCATTCACGCTTTCTTCACCCTGTAAATCATTGCACGAGAAGTGAACTTCAAGTATGTATGAACTGGAAATGAAAGTAACTTAAAAATTCTTTTGAAATGGATGAAGATGAGCTTCTAAATGTGCAAACTTATACATATATAATTCCCCATGGGTGTAAGTTATTCCAAAGGTATAGTGAATCGGACAGTATAAACTATATATGTGGCTGAATACTAAAAAATCACTTGTATACAAGTGACAAAAATAATTATGCGTATATATATATATATATATATATATATATATATATATATATATATATATATATATATATATATATATATATATATATATATATATATATAATATATTATTTTTTAATCACTGACATATGCGTGATTTCTTCATGTTTTAGTATTAAACCAAATATATAGTTTACTATCCAATTCACTATTCCTTTGGAATAATTTACACCCATGGGGAATTATAATTGTTGTAATTGATAAATGCTTCATCCCAGGCAGGATCGAACCGTTACCTGGTTTAGACACAGCAATAGGCAGTGACTTTGACCACCCGGCTATCAAGTAATATATAAATTGATACTGACTCTGATGTACATCATACGTTCACTCTATATATCCTTGGCGTTATGTTTAAATATTATTGTGGATTAGTATACTATTTTACTTTGATGAAAGGAATTATTTCTCGCTCCCTCTCTCACTCCGTCTGTCTTTCTGAGTTGTCGTTACAGCCTGTCATGTTTATTTGGACTGTTTTACTTTAATAGGAAAAGATATATAAACCCTTCCCCAGCCCCTCTCCCATTCCCTAGATGTCATTGTCATTTCATCGAGATAGGTTTTCCTGAACAGTTTTACTTGGATGAGAGAGGAATTCTTCTCTCTCTCTCTCTCTCTCTCTCTCTCTCTCTCTCTCTCTCTCTCTCTCTCTCTCTCTCTCTCTCTCTCTCCCTTTAAATTGCTTTTCTTCACCCTTTTATTCATTTTTCCAGAAAGGAAGAATTTTACCATGTCTGAAGCCTTCAAGGCGTGAAATGAGTTGACAATAAAAGTTTATCAAAGCTTATGAAGGTGAAAAATCGACTTTTCAAAATATTTTATTTTGTCCTTTTCAACTTCTCTTGAGAGAGAGAGAGAGAGAGAGAGAGAGAGAAAGAAGAAGAAAACCGAGAGAAAGAAAGGAAAATTATTCCCTCCCTGAAAGGCAAGAGGGCGGAAGACTTCACTGAATATCGAGTTTAAAGTGAGTGATGCTGTTACTCGGTGTGGCTGAAGGGAGAGGAAGTGAGGAGAATGCTGTTTTCTACTATTATTATTATTATTATTATTGTTATTATTATTATTATTATTATTATTATTATTATTATTATTATTATTATTATTGAAAGCAGTAGCTACATCACTTTCAACACTACATGCTTAAAGGAGGGTCCTCTACCTACACATATTATTATTATTATTACAGCTTGTTGGCGCGTGCTATGCACGCTGGAATGGCGCTGCTGTCTTCCCTACCCTCCCAATTCTCTACCTACCTCGCCTCCACCCGGGGCGGACAAATCGGTTTGCAGGGCGTGGGTAGCTGTTTCATGTCTCCCTACTGTCACCCGGGGGAGGACAAACAAGATCCACTCGGATTTTATTATTATTATTATTATTATTATTATTATCATTATTATTATTATTATTATTATTATTATTATTATTAGTGATAGTTGCATTACTTTCAACACTACATGCTTCAAAGAGACTCTTCTACCTGTACAGCATATATGATTATTATATCATTATTATTATTCTTTTTTTTTGGTCTATCACAATCATCCTGTTCGATTGGGTGGTTTTTATAGTGTAGGGTTCCTGGTTGCACCCTGCCTCCTTAGGAGTCTGTCACTTTTCTTACTATGTGCGCTGTCTCTAGTAGCACACTTTTCTGCATTAGTCCATCTAGTTTTTCCAGATTCCTTTTCAGGGATCTTGGGATCGTGCCTAGTGCTCCTGTGATTATGGGTACAATTTCCACTGGCATATTCCATATCATTCTTATTTCGACTTTCAGGTCTTGATACTTATCAATTTTCTCTCTTTCTTTCTCATCTACTCATGGTATTGCGACATCAGTGAGTGATACTTTCTTCTTGATTTTGTCAATCAACGTCACGTCTGGTCTATTGGCACGTATCACCCTATCTGTTCTGATACCATAGTCCCAGAGGATCTTTGCCTGATCGTTTTCTGTCACTCCCTCAGGCTGGTGTTCTTACCACTTATTACTGCAGGCTAGCTGGTATTTCTTGTACAGGCTCCAGTGGAAGGCTTTTGTTACTGAATCATGCGTCTTTTTGAGCTGGTTCTGTGCAAGCGCCGGACATTCGCTTGCTACGTGGTTTATGGTCTCGCCTTTCATATTGCCTTCCTGCATATGG
>NC_089742.1:24153149-24180649 GCF_040412425.1 Macrobrachium rosenbergii | reverse complement strand
ATTATTATTATTATTATTATTATTATTATTATTATTATTATTATTATAGTGTGCATACTGCAAACTACATAAAAATTTTATCATTAATATTTTATTCCATTAAATATTTTATCAACTTTTTCTCGCAATAACGTAAGGCAGAGAATAAATGTCCAACGCAGAGAAGTAATTCACCCTTCGCAAGGTAGAAAAAGAAAAGGGAAAAAGTAGAGGAAAAATGAGGCAAAGCATTAATAAAATTAATATGGGTTCTTTTGTTCGAAGCTCGGGAACCGTAATTAAATTTTGAAAGATCCCTTAGACTTAAAAGTCGAACTGAACGTGACCTTTATAGATGCCAAGAGGGTCACATGGAGAGGTATAGTATTATCTTAGAGAGAAAGACACACACATACGCACACACGCATACACACATATACCACACACTGATTCTGGTAAATTATCTTGCCGTTTCGTTACATTGAACAAAAACGCCATTACCCAGACCTGTATCTATGGATAGTTTTAATTTTACAGTTGCATATTTGAAATTTGCCTAAAGGTATAAATCATTTTGAATATCTGTCATCCTCTCTCTTTTCATGATATGATGTTGAAAGATATACCGATTTTGCCTTTCAAAAATCTTATACATCAAAATAGATTTAAGATTGGGATCGGTGCTCTCTTCCCTATGTATTCAAGGACTTGTGTTCACAGCTTATAATTTTATAACCATTTTCAGTATACAAGGACCTGAGCTTTGTATGTGAGGAAAAATGCAAATTACTTTAAAATTTTTCATTTTCATTCGGATCTGATTTTCATGACCTTATTAATGTTACGATACATTCCTTGCCTCGTAGTTAGAGCTGCGAATGATAATTCCAGAACTGATGCAGAGCCCCATGACATCTCCTTGTGTATGTAAGTATGTCTCTTAGCCCCTGCATCAGAGGCCTGTACACCTCATAGTCTAGATCAATGATGATTGCCTATGGATAGACAAGGCCTGTCATTACTTAGGAATATCTCGTCGTTCAACCTTTGTCCTCTGACTTCACTGTGGCGGGGGTGGTAGTTATTTTTACAAGAGATAAACTTAATAATTCAGTACTCATTCCTCTATCTAAAGAATGTTATTATCAATATATGTTGAACTCCTTACCATCTGAAATATCGGCAAGAACAATGCAGTTTTAAATAGTGAATACAGATAATTATAAACAGTCGGATTACGTGAGAGTGTTGTACTGTCTTCCGTATCATTTTTCTCTGACATATGATTTAAACTATGATTTCACGTGAGTTTAAAAGAGATTCATCTTCTTCATCTAATTGTGTTTTCCTGAGGGATCCTTTGAGAGTGACATATATGATACTTGATTCATAAATCACACAGTTTACTGGGAATAATATTTCAAAGCATTCACCCTGAATGCAAAATGTAATACAACTTATGCAAAATCATTTATGGCTCAATAAACCGCCGTTATAATTAGGCGTAAATATTTCTGTTTATCATTGGTTTTGAAAGAGGTATTAGGAATTTGGGTATGACGTACATTACATGAGAGAAAAAATTCACACAAAACTTACGCAAATTGAAGAATTTGGCTGACAATCTATCAAATACTACCCTTTGGAGCACAAAAGGTCACCATAACTTAAATATATATATATATATATATATATATATATATATATATATATATATATATATATATATATATATATATATATATATATACATACATATATATATATACACACACATATATACATACACACACACACACACACACACACACACACACACACACACATATATATATATATATATATATATATATATATATATATATATATATATATATATATATATATATATAATAATATATATACATATATATATTATATATGCATATGTATATGTATATGTATATATATGTGTATATATATATATATGTATATATATATATATATATATATATATATATATATATATATATATATATATATATATATATATATATATATTGTCATAAACTGGGGGTCTAAGACGTCCGTTCGGTTCCTAGGTTTGGGATAAGAATTGAACAAATGTGAAAATGTTGACTGCAAAGGGACCAACTGCACCCAGATTATGAAGAAAGGCTATGTTATTGGAAACCTACCTTAGATTTTCCTGGATTTACAAGTAAAGGAGGAAGGTCGCCATTTGGAATTATAATTCATTTACAAATTTACAGGGGTTTATTTACATAGACTTTAGCAATGAAACAAGGAGACAAACAAAACGACATGGTAGCCAATGGGCAGACTCATTAATTGGACACATAGAACAATAATGCAATGATTGGCAACAAGCAAGCTGATTAATAAAGGGGCCAATGTGCAATACAATTATTCCAGTTACAATAAAAATGGTTTAGTCATGCCCCAATTACACTGAATAGTCTCAGTTAGATGCTGCAACAGATTGAACTCCAGGATGGGGAAAATAATTCATATAAAATTTTGGCGAAGCCACAACGGAACGTCAAGGACCCAACTACGGCCAGGAATAATTCGGGCTTGAAAGGCAGTCAGAACTATTGGGCACAGAATGCGAAGAGCAGCTTGCCTCTCCTGAAAGAGACGTTGTAGATTAGGAACGACGGTACACACTGAAGGAAATCGAATTCCCTTATAAATGTTACACCTTTCACATGTTAAATATTAACCACTACGTAGCCCAGCAGATAATTATGATGAAATCACGTAGGCACAGTATGGGAATCATAACTGCTTGGGCTTTTAACAATGAACACATGATCACACTCACACAAAGAATAAATTTAAACACTGTTATCGCTTAGCCTAAATGGCCCTTAAGATGCACTGGGAGAGAGATAAAGGGATGATTATCACGGGATCTCTACTGAAATTCAAGGCACATTAATGGCGAGATATGGGAGGCAGGGCAGGACTCTTACAAGGGAAACTTGCTTTGTGGAGGAAGGAGTTAAAGTTTAAAAAAATGGGAAATTTAAGGGTGTTTTAAGTGGAAGGGAAAGGGCTGGCTGTTGACCTCTTGCAACGTACAAACCTTGTATGACCATTGAGGGCGCCAAACAATCGTCTTGGCTGTCCGTCGAAGATAGTTCAACCAGCAGAGCGGAAGAGGATACAACACGTGCGTTCCTGACGAGGTCACAGGAGACTCTGCTTCCAAACACGGCGTCTTGACTTTCAAACTCTGGGCCAATAGTACCTGCAAGGAGTCATGCGCCAGCAAAAAAGCAGAGGAAAAAAGTTCTTAGGACTAAGTGCTTACAGATTAAAATCCTACCTAACCCCTAGCCTCAATATGCCTATTTGACCTTCCCCATACCTAAATGCTCCCACATCACGTGATGGGGGTGAAAAGGTGGTTGAGAGCGGGAGCCTGTTGTTTCCCAGGATCAGGCGATGGGGGAGGCAGTGTTCCCTACACTGCTATACACTGGTACTAACAGCCCTGATCTAGTTCAAACTATGCTTGTTTCTCCGTCGCCCGCTAATTTGGCGCCTGACAGCACTAACTGAGACAAAAATTTATCACTATGCTAACTAGATCACAGCTAAATAGGAGGGAGGAACGTAAATCCTTGGTAATATATATATATATATATATATATATATATATATATATATATATATATATATATATATATATATATATATATATATATATATATATATATATATATACATATATGTGTGTGTGTTTATATATTAATGACAACCGTTATAACACATACTCAGTATTTGGAATATCAAACAGTTTCTTTTCTAAGTAGCGGACGGCCACCTTGCACAATACAGAATCGCTTTACCGTCTTACTATCATTTCTTCATGGCATTTTCACTTTAATATACCCTGATGGGAGGGGTTTCAAATTATGCGTTTTGCAAAAGAAGAGAGGGTGTTCTGTCTCATTTGCATTTTGCTCTCCGTCTTTGCTTTCTTCATGTGTCTTTTTTCATTTACTTCTCCGCATGGTGTCCCTTGAAAAGCTTATTCTTTCATAACTTGAGGAGACAAAATATGAGATGATAAGAATTAGTACATAAGTATGGGCTTATTCACAAAAATGGCAGGGTGACTAGAGCTTCTTTTAGGTAAATAAATAAATAAATGAATGAATAAAGAAATTAATTAATCAGTTAATTAATAAATAAGTAAATGAGTGGGTTAATTAACATTTGATAAATAGATAAGGATATAAATTTTATATATATATATTATATATATATATATATATATATATATATATATATATATATATATATTATATATATATATATATATATATATATATATAGAATGCCAAAATGTTATTAAGAAGTATAAATATATAAAACATTTACAATGAAAATCGAAAATTTTATAAAAACATTAATATTAACACTTCAAAGGGAAGCTGGAAGTGTCCATATTTAGAGCTGGTTTTAATATATTCTTATATACAGGGATTCTGCTAATCTAACAGTATTTTCAATTATACCTCTAAATATGATATTAAAACCTTCAACAATTACATTAATATTGCAGAGCTCATGGCAGTGGTCCCTTATGGCTGAGTGCCGGTTTAGTTTGTCTTCTAATAATATGCTGTTCTTGAGCGGATCCACGTGATTTGATTTTCTAAAGTTGGTAGGGTCATTAAGAATTTCTTCCTTTTTTGAGACGTAATCACTTTTTTTCCTCGGCCCTTGTCTGGTTTACACACGATGATGGATTTATCCTTCTTGAATTTCTTTAGTAAGTTTTCGTCATTTACAATAAATAAATTTGGAATTTCATTGTCTTTTTCCTAGTGAAATTTTATGGTATTGTTAAATAAAGCTCTTAGGTCAACCAGTAAATCATCATAAGTCATTTTTTCCTTAACAGGTATGCTTAATAACCAAGAACAACTTGTTATTAGAGGACAAACTAAACGGGCACTTAAGAAAGCTTAAAAATGTAAACAAACTATGCGAATCGCAATACAAAGACTTACATGCTACAGGGTCAAACCCGGGGGTAATGTACGGTTTGCCAAAAGCACACAAACCTGGTATACCTCTAAGACCTGTCCTCTCTGCATATAAAAGTCATAATTATAAACTAGCTAAATATATATTTCCTTATATTAATAAATATGCCAAGAATGACTTTATATTAAATAATTCATATGATTTTTTTGACGAACTAAAAGGTATGAAATTGCATGGAAACAATTTTATTTTCAGTTTGGACATTTCCTCTCCTTATACCAACGTTCCGAAGAGTGAAACCATCAATATTTTAACGTCCAAAATCTATGATAACGACGAAAGTGTTAGTAACTTCACAAGGAAGGAATTTAGAAGCCTGATTGAATTTGCTATAAACGACACTTTTTATTCGAAGCCAGTTACCTTATTTAGATGTACTCGTTTCTCGATAAAATACTGATTTCAATATTACCGTCTATAGGAAACCAACATTTACTGGTCATGGGGTAAATTTCGCAGTGCTTGTTATAAGATATTTAAATTTAATACATTTAACACTATATTTTCGAGCTGTTAGACTTACCAGGACATGTGAATTATTTCATAAAGAACTGTTGTTCTTAAAGAGTGTTTTTTAATAATGGTTTTACCGATAAGTTGTTCTTTAACAAATTAAGAGTCTTTTTAAACAAAATGTACACATGACCTCCAAAACCATTTGGTCCTAAAAAGATGACTTTCTATTTCAAAATGCCATTCTTGAACGACAAAATGCACGAATTTTTTCAGGAAGAAATGTATTAAATTTTAGCAAATATTTTCCACTAACCACCCCTTCAGTAATATTCTATAACAACAACAAAATTAAGAATTTTGTTAACCATAAAGAAATATTGCCACCTTCTTATGAATCAGGAATCGTATACAAATATGTCTGTCCTGAGTGCCATCTAGTGTACGTTGGCTCATCTATTAAAACTGTATTTCAGATTCCATGATCATAAGGGGGTTAGTTGTAGAACTGGGAAATCGTTGGCAAAGTCTTTATACTCAGCCATAAGGGATCACTGCCATGAGATCTGCAATATTAATGTAAATGTTGAAGGTTTTAATATCATATTTAGAGGTATATTTGAGAATCATGTTAGATTAGCAGAATCTCTGCATATAAGAAAATTAAAACCAGCTCTAATTGTGTACTCGTCCAGCTTCCCTTTAAAGTTTTAATATTAGTGTTTTTATTAAATTTTGACTCTTATTGTGTGTGTGTGTAAATATATATATATATATATATATATATATATATATATATATATATATATATATATATATATATATATATATATATATATGTGTGTGTGTGTGTGTGTGTGTGTGTGTCTGTATATATATATATATATATATATATATATATATATATATATATATATATATATATATATATATATATATATATATATATATATATATATATATATATATATATATATATATATATATATATATACATACATACATACATACATACATACATACATACATGTACATACATATATATATATATATATATATATATATATATATATATATATATATATATATATATATATATATATATTTATTTATTTATTTATAAATATTACTGCTGTTCGCCCTCGTAACATATGATTGTAAATCATATCAGCCTAGAGCATCTTCAGTTCAAACTTTAACGTCCGTTGGAGAACGGGATAGGTAACATTTAGGCCTTTCACCCCATAGGAGAAATTTCCATATTCAACTTTAAGAATGGTGGTGCTAAAGTCCCTTTTTCCTTTCTACCTGTCTCTCTTGGCGAATGTTTTTAATAGAGCGTAGATGCCTAAAAATATGATTGTAGGCCTAGTTGACCTAGGCCTGGTCCAGGAACGAGAAAGAAAACTAGCCGCCGACGAGAGCAGACGTCTGGAAGGTGGCTCTAACACAGCCTTTGTCTATTATTTTATTAGTGAATGGTGGAGCAAGAAACACACACGAACTTCAGCACGTCCGTTGTAATGCGGCGCCAACGCCGTCCTTAAGGTAGAGTCTGTGTGCTGTTTCGAAACTTCCATTCTTTTAACCTCTTTTCTGTATTTCCAACTCTTTCTTTGTTTCATTCTCAGCCACCATTGAAGGTAATCGGCATACTAAAAGTCTAAGATTAAGCCAAATTATTATATTTTTAGCTTCAACCCCATTATTCCAGTAAAATACCAGGATTTAGGGTAAGCAAATCAGTTTAAGTCTCGATGCTTTTCTTGTGTCTCGGTCACTGTTTGGAGGAACTGTTGCGTTGTACTTAATACCATCTTAACGAGTAGGGATTCTTTGTCCAATTCCGCAGTTGGTGGACGTTTATTATAAAGTCTTTATTCCTTGAATATTCTTTGTTAAGGGTAATTACCCTTAACTGGCTTTGAGGTTAATTCGTGGCTTCAAGTGACAGGTTACGTGTATTCTTGGTTTGCAGGGCCGTGAAAATTACGTAAATTGAACAATAAATGATCAGCCAAGACCCCACATGTAACAATATATATATATATATATATATATATATATATATATATATATATATATATATATATATATATATATATATATATATATATTTTTTTACAAAATATTAATGCTGGTCGCCCTCGATGTATTTAGTTGTAGGAATATGAGACAGATGGCGCCCCTGTATAGGCTGGGCAGTTCAGAAAAACAAAAATGCTATGGCATTAGGGACCTAAGCCTCAGAGAGGGTTTACACTCAATGACCCCTAGTTATGGTGGACTTAAGCTATCTTCCTCTCTATTCTATGCATTCGGCGATGCCTTTGTCAAGGTCGGGTTGCCCAGGGCGGCATGTCAAGAGGCCGCCTCATCTGGCGGGAACGAAGCGAGGTCGGTCAGAGCGAGTAATGCGGTCACTGAACCAGGGTGATGCTGCGTGCGTGCCCGAACGATATTCTTTGTTCTTTATTACTTTTACTCCTACGTCTATCTTAATTAGTGAATTGGGAAGACTGCCAGAATACGACTCTGAGGTCCCTCGTTTGCGCAGCGACTCGACATTCACGGTAAGTCGATTCTTGTTGAAGCTTCGTCGATTGACTAGTACTTCTTCTGTATTTCACATTTTTCTTTGTTTTCTTCCTTCAGCCACCACTTAGGGCATATGTGTTTACGAAGTCTAGATTAAGCCAAATTATTATATTGTTAGCTTCAACCCCATTATTCCAGTAAAATACCTAGGTTAGGTAAGCAACACAGTTTTAAGTCTCGATGCTTTTGTATGCCTCGCGTCCGAATGTTTGGAAGAACCGTTGCGTTTAAAATCAAATTCATCTCAAATATTCTTTGTTAAGGTTAATTACCCTTAACTGGCGACCTTGGCTAATTAACGACTGTCTTTGAGGTTAACTTTTGGCTTCAAGTGGCAGGTTACGTGTAATCTTGGTTTGCAGGGCCGTAAAAATTACGTAAATTGAATAATACATGATCAGCCAAGACCCTCACACGTAACATTGGCGACCTTGCGTAGAATCTAAGGTAAATTTTAGAGAAAGAATCTGGAGAAAAGGAAATTAAAATTACATTAATTCCAAAGATAAAAGTCAGATATTGAATTCCATTTCACTCTTCCAAACAAAGAACGAGGCATAATAATAAGCAGTAAAGAGAATAGTTATAATAACAAGTGTAGCGAGAATTAGCGTAGGTAGGCAAGGGTGCGTCGAGAGCAGAGCAGTCATAATTTATAACGTTTAAGACAAGGACATTGTGCCGCGTTTGGCGTTCGAGAAGTCGTTCAAGTAACGAATCCTAAGGCCGAGAAAAGCGGAGCCCATTTCATATACAAAGTAATGTAGTAATCACGTCGGCAATTCCGATCGTTATTGTTTGCATATAGCGGGAATCATTCAAAAACCATGTCAGTGAAGTAGCAAACGAACGGAAATAGTAATTTTACAATAAAATGTACCATGCAGCAAAGTAAATTTACGCTGGTAGGCCAGCAGTTTTTTTTTCATTCTTTGTTTAATGTCCGGGTGGAGAAACGATAACAAAAGACACAACGTTGTTAGGTAATTTCGTTTTCCATCCGTAACGTAAAAAGCTATGCATGATTGGTATATTTAAAGTAAAATCTGGATACCTGCATTTGTTTCGTTCGATGTTTGAATTTGTGCTAAAAAGAAAATACCCGCCATCTTGGATTCCTCCGCCGTGTTCGCGAGGTTGTTTTGAAATTGTTCGAACTGTTTGTGAGAGAACCGCCATTTGATGTTGTCGCGCCACCCAAGGTTTTGAAATTTAGGCCTAACGGGACCTGGCCGCCATCTTAAGACCTTGTTATTGTCATTCTCTGTTGTGACCACTCTGCTCCCAGCCCTTTTGGAACTACTTTCTCGGCGTAGTAGAAGTTATACCTCGCAATATCTTAGCTAGACAGACTTCGGTAGACAAAAAACCAAAAGATAATTTAGGCAGGAAAAGATAGGCCTTAGTTAGGAGTAATACCATAACAAGTTCCTATACAAATACCGGCTATAAAAATCATATAAAAAGAATTTAAAATTTTACGATAAACTTTTGTGACGTCGGCTCCCAGGAAATTAAGATAATAAAGCAATCCCTAAGGAAGCCAAGACGACGTATATCTATCTGATTTTATTAAGATCCATGCCATTGTGCATTTATAAAATCTTTGCTTATAATGTTCTCAACCAGCAAGAAATTGGCTGATTGAAAATCTCTCTCTCTCTCTCTCTCTCTCTCTCTCTCTCTCTCTCTCTCTCTCTCTCTCTCTCTCTCTCTCCATTCAAGTAAGCATTCATAACCTAATCGTGTATGTGACCCTCTTCAAAGAAAGAAGGGCCGACACTAGACAATTAATTTAATACAAAAACCAAATAAAAGAAACACCTCTGTCCCACAGTAGATGAGGACAAGTTAAGAGTAATTACAATACAGTGATAAACTGTCGGTCACGAGTGAGGCCTGCTTTCCAGACCGAAGCAAACAGTAGTTTTCACCCTCTGAAAGAAGAAGGGGCCAGCACTGGGTACTGGGACCAGCCACTCACGAGGATCTTTAAAGAAAAAAAAAAAAAAAACCCAAATTCACTTTATTCCACAGTGCCAATAATTTGCAGCACTGTCATCACTTGAATAGCTTACTTCTCTCTCTCTCTCTCTCTTTTACCTTCCCTTTCTCTCTCATTCGATTGTTGCACTCTGCAGGGGGTGTAGAGTGCCTTTCCTCCCATATAGCCTAGTTGGACTCCAGTAGAGGGTCCCTAGGAACACATTGGCACCATAAGTGCCACCAAGCAAGCATCCAGAAAAATAAATAAAACAAAAACAAAAGGGAACACAGAAGAGAAAGTTCTTCTGGAACCTAACCTGCACCAGTGCCTAGGGATACTGAGTGCCACCAGTGTGACCTGTACACGGCACACCAAACTACAGTGCCACCTTTTGAAAGGGTGCCACGTCATTGAAGAGACACTTCCTCGCTGCCCAAGTACGCCCAGTCGACCCGGTTAGACGCCCTTCCCCACCAGAACCATGGCAGCAGAGCATTATAAAACCTTCCTGGGGCTGGGGACGGCGGCAGGTCTCACCGGCTCGGAACTTACCACCTGGGTTAAGGAGCAAGTGGACGACTTGGCCAAGCGGGAGAAGGAAGAAAGACTCGAGCAGAGGAAGTATGAAGCCGAGCAGAGGCAATTAGAAGAGGAAAGAGAAGAAAGAAGAAGACAGCATGAGTTAGCCTGCAAGGAAACTGAGTTAGCCCTAAAGGAGAAGGAGCTCGAGCTTGAGAGAGCGAAAATGGAGAATGCCGAAGCTATGGCTAGCCATCAAGCCTCCAGTCCTACACCTGCTGCATCAAACGCTCCAATTTCGAGCATCAATTCCCTAGTCCCCAAGTGGACTGAGGACGAGCCAGAAGCATGGCTGGAGGAGATCGAGGCTCTTTTCGATAACTACAGCACCACGGAGACGGAGAGAGCCTTAATACTAGCCAAGCATATGGAGGGAAAAGCCAAGGCAGCGCTTCGCTCACTGGAGAAGAGCCAGAGAGGTAACATGGCAGAAGTTCGTAGAGTCATTACAAAGGCCTACGAGATAACCCCAGAAAAATGGAGACAACGGTTCCGAGGCCTTGCCAAGGAAGTCGGCTGGTCTTGGACGGAATGGGCATGTCACAAAACCCAGTCCGGTACGCGCTGGTTCGACTCCTTGGCCTGCACGACGTTTGAGGATCTTTTCAATCGGACCATGCTAGAAGACCTTTTCCAATGTGTGCCTGGGCCCCTTGCTGTATATCTTAACGATAAACAGCCCTCCACACTTATGGAAGCTTGTCGCATGGCTGATTCGTGGGAAACTTTCAAACAGTCGGATAGCACCTCGCAGAAGCGAATCGTTCCCCAGGCCTACCTCTCGAACTCCACTCGCCCGAAGAATGGACTGCCTAACAAGACCCTGTGCAACTATTGCAAGAAGGGGGCCACGCTGAAGCTGAGTGCCGATACAAACTCGGCACTAATAAGCAGCCTAACCCTACCAGCCAGAACTCCGCTCCAGATTCATCCGCTCAGCCCTCTCCTCCAACAGTTACTGCAGGCCACCGAGCCCATCCAAAGGGCCCATGCAAATCCTGTGGGGCTGCTAGCCACTACAATGCTGGATCTCCGGCCTGTCCACATCATGTCCCCACCACCAAATTTGTCAACCTAATCAGCACTTCATTTTCTGCTGCTGGTCCGCACCGGATCCTTTACCCCGAGAGACTGGAAACCCAGTTCATCTCGGTGGCCCCTCTTCAGAGCACTAGCCTGCCAGTGACCCTTCCGGTCACAGTAGACACTGCGGCAGACATTAGCCTGATCACTAGGGCCCAAGTGCCAGCCGGTGCCATGGTTGACGAAGAAACCCGGTGGGAAATGAAGTGGATAGAGGGCCACACCATTACCGTTCCTACTGTCCAACTCCAGGTAATGACACCTTGGGGCACGATACCCCACCGCCTCGGCGTGGTAGGTGGAATTCGGCCCGGAGTGGCTTTCTTGTTGGGTCGGGATCTTCTCTGCGGAAGCCCGTTACCAACGCCACTCCGCAGCCACGTTACCTCCTCCACGGAGGCCCCAGTTGTAACTCCCAATAATGACAAACCTCCACCTTCCGCCCACCAAAGTGGTCCGCGGAAGGGGGCCACCCAACCTATTTCAGGCCTAGCCCTCTCCAATCGCGAAGGGCTGGCCCACCAAGAGGTCCTCCTCCTCCGCGAAGAGAGATTCAGGAGGAGCAGTACCGCTGCAGGACGTGCAAGCGGGCAGACCACTCCACAAATTGGGAGGGCTGCCCAACCAAGCAACGCCCAGCGGACGCCCCCGAACAAAACTCACCGAGAGGCTACAATCTCCCGCTGGGGCAGGAATCTCTGCCGCAGCCAAACACAAGTCGTCCGCGAGGTATTGCACCTCCGGACCCCTCGTCAGGCATGCCTGACCCTCAACTGCTGCCAGTGCCACTTGCGAGCACTGAGCAGTGCCAGACTCCGTCCGTCCCGGACGTTGAGCTACCAATGGAAAAGACCCCTATGCCGGGTCTAAATCATGAGGCGAATCCTCCTCCGGGAGATTTAGGATTCCCCATGCAGTTGATCATCGCGACTGGAGAGCCTCCAGCACCCGAAACTTCTTCTTTGCAAAATTCTTCTTTGCAAAATTTGGACTCAGGGGATGAACCCCTGGAGGATCGAAATGGTACCCCTTCCTTGGAAGACCAGGAACTGGCATCCTCGGACGCAGAAGTCGAGATCTCTCGCTCCGGTTGTCGCAGCAGCCGGAGTAGGGAGTCCTCCCGCAGCTTTTGCAGTTGCCCCCTGACTTCGCGCCCGCTAGCCCTTCTGGCCTGTCCCCGGAGTCGGTGCTCTCATCACCTGCTAGGCCAGCTACTGATAGGCCTTGGAGGAACCCGAAGAAGAAGAAGAAGGGGCGGAAGAGAGCCCAGTAGTTGCCGAGCTATAAGCTCATCCTGGCACTAGTGCCCTCTCGGCACAGTGCCCTAACATCTAAGAGTGATCCTGGCCCCTTGCCCAGAGGAGGTAGCCAGTGTGATTTCTTCCTTTTATTGTACATAACCTAGGCCATTTAAAGTACGGTACATCAATTTAGTAACCTTGTTCCTTCCACTTACCACCGAGCCGCAGTAATCACGTAAGTAGCCTAACTAATTTCAATAATCTTAACTATTGTGAACCGAGCCACGATGCTTAGGACGCATGGCCTAAGACCTCAGTGAAGCACCCATTTATCATATGAGGCAACCCTCATGAATGAACTAGTAATTATTAATTGTATTAAACATAAACCACGTTGTAATTTAGTTAGATCATTAATTCTTATGTTGGTGCTACGGTTGGGTTAGGATAGGTTAGGCTAGGGAATATCATAGAATGTACCACTACGCTAGGTCGAAACACATCATGATTGAAGGAGGTAGCCTATAATAACCGTAAGCACCTTCTAGTACTATTAGAATTAGGTAAAGTAGTGATTATAGCTCGTATCCTATCTAGGGTTAGGTAGTTCTGTAGCTAGGTAGGCTAACCAGGACTAATCTGCTCAGGGGAAGGAGAGTAACCTACGAGAGGCGAACAGCTTGCTTAGTATAGACCTTCACGCCCGAAAAGGGAGTGAAGGCCCTCTTAAGGGGGGGAGCTTTTACAAATATTAATGCTGGTCGCCCTCGATGTATTTAGTTGTAGGAATATGAGACAGATGGCGCCCCTGTATAGGCTGGGCAGTTCAGAAAAACAAAAAAAACGCTATGGCATTAGGGACCTAAGCCTCAGAGAGGGTTTACACTCAATGACCCCTAGTTATGGTGGACTTAAGCTATCTTCCTCTCTATTCTATGCATTCGGCGATGCCTTTGTCAAGGTCGGATTGCCCGGGGCGGTATGTCAAGAGGTCGCCTCATCTGGCGGGAACGAAGTGAGGTCGGTCAGAGCGAGTAACGCGGTCACTGAACCAGGGTGATGCTGCGTGCGTGCCCGAACGATATTCTTTGTTCTTTATTACTTTTACTCCTACGTCTATCTTAATTAGTGAATTGGGAAGACTGCCAGAATACGACTCCTGAGGTCCCTCGTTTGCGCAGCGACTCGACATTCACGGTAAGTCCGATTCTTGTTGAAGCTTCGTCGATTGACTAGTACTTCTTCTGTATTTCACATTTTTCTTTGTTTTCTTCCTTCAGCCACCACTTAGGGCATATGTGTTTACGAAGTCTAGATTAAGCCAAATTATTATATTGTTAGCTTCAACCCCCCGTTATTCCAGTAAAATACCTAGGTTAGGTAAGCAACACAGTTTTAAGTCTCAATGCTTTTTGTATGCCTCGCGTCCGAATGTTTGGAAGAACCGTTGCGTTTAAAATCAATTCATCTCAAATATTCTTGTTAAGGTTAATTACCCTTAACTGGCGACCTTTGGCTAATTAACGACTGTCTTTGAGGTTAACTTTGGCTTCAAGTGGCAGGTTACGTGTAATCTTGGTTTGCAGGGCCGTAAAAATTACGTAAATTGAATAATACATGATCAGCCAAGACCCTCACACGTAACAATATATATATATATATATCTGGTAACTAGTGCTGTTAGAGTTCAAGGCACACATCACTTTCATAAAGCTTCCAAATCGTAATTTGCGGAGCTACTGACATGAAATGAAAAGGTGTCATGGTCCCTTTCATACGTATGGTACATGCAAAATGTTGCTATTCTTTCGGGGTTCGGTGAAAGAAATAGTTTATAGGTTATGAAAATTTTACAATACAGCCACAATGTCATATGACAATGACGTCGTTACTCATCCCTGGCATGAGACAGTAACGGTGCCTGTCCTTCTTCGAAATACCAGTGGGTCTGGTCAGTTATGGGTGGGTAACGACCAAGAAAGCTAGACGTCTTTTGATCAGTTCCTGTGGACATTATTTCATAAGGTACAGGGTTAGCAGCCGCATCCCAAAAAGTACTTGCTGAAAACTGCAATGGCAACACTTTGTGGCGCACGCCTTCGCCTTCAAGGTACTAAATGCGTACTCCGAAAAAATATAAATTAATAAATAAATAAATTTATATATATATATATATATATATATATATATATATATATATATATATATATATATATATATATATATATATTATATATATATATATATATATATATATATATATATATATATATATATATATATATATATATATATATATATATGTACATACATTCATATATAAACATTTTTATGGCCTTTCATTTGAGAGACCCAGAATGATCCTTATGTGAGTCAGAAATTTATTTCCGTTTTACACAGAAATAAATTTCTGGTCCATATCGAGGATCGAAACCCGGTCTTTCCAATGAAAGGCCAGAAATATATATATATATATATATATATATATATATATATATATATATATATATATATATATATATATAAAACCAAGTCAAATGATATGTGCAAATGGGTTGATTTTGCTACATGAATTATATATGACCAATAGTCCTAAAGGAATACAAACTTTTAAAAAATTTAATTTTGATTTATGGCAAAATTTATAATGAACGCCATAGCCTAATTTTTGTACGGATTGACATAATTGTAACAACTTTCATGTGCTCGTTTACTTAGATGATGAACGCATAATAGGATATTCTGGGTACGCTATCAACTTATTTCAATATGGCCGCCATGGGACTTGGCTTTTACCCTCAAAATACCATTTAACTGGCTTTAGCTGTCTATATAAATATTATACAAATAGGTTACACATGACCAGGTCACGCGAAATATGCAAATGAATTGATGCTCCTATATGATACACTTTTCTCGCCAATGGCAATCGACTCACAACGTTTGAATAAATTCAGCCTAAAGCGCTCAAAATCATATAAAGTTTGACAATTTTGTAGTCACGTTACTTCGTATATGCAAATGTTTAACACAGCTTAATATCCTGACAAATTGGCGTAGCTTTTACAAGTTTCATTTGCCAGAATGTGTAGATGATACATACGAAGTATGGACTTTGAGCCATGGGAAATGTGTAGTTTGATACTTGCGAAATGTGGACTTTATTTAATACATGTGAAATATCGATTTTGATACATGAGTAATATGGACTTTGATACTTGCGAAATATAGACTTGATACATGCGAAATGTGGACTTTGATACATGCGAAATATGTACTTTGATGCATGAGAAATATCGATTTTGATACATGAGAAATATGGACTTTGATACATGCGAAATATAGATTTTGATACATGCGAAATATGAACTTTAATACATACGAAATATAGACTTTCATACATGCGAAAAATATGCCATGGTACATGCGAAATATGCACATTGATGCATGTGAAATATTGATTTTGATACATGAGAAATAGGGACTTTGATACATGCGAAATATAGACTTTTCTACATGCGAAATGTGGAATTTTATACATGCGAAATATAGACTTTGATACATGCGGAGTATGGACTTTAATACATACGAAATATAGACTTTGATACATGCGAAATATGCACTATGATGCATGCGAAATACGGACTTTTATACATGCGAAGTATGGACTTTGATGATACATGTGAAATATAGACTATGATACATTGGAAATATAGACTTTGATACATGCGAGAAGTGTAGTTTTATACATGCGAAATATGGACTTGACTTTGATAAATGCGAAATATGCATGTAAAATATCGATTTTTATACATGAGTAATATGGACTTTGAAAGATGCGAAGCATAGGTATTGATATATGCAAAATATGGACTTTGGTCCATGTGAAATGTAGATTTTGATACATGCTAAATGTGTAGTTTTACACATGCGAAATATGGACTTTGATTCATGCAAAATGTAGAATATGATACTTGTTAAATATGGACTTTGATAAATGCGAAATGTGTACTTTGATACATGAGAAATATGGACTTTGATACATGCGAAATGTGTACTTTCATACATGCGAAATATGGACTTTGATGCATGTGAATTATAGACTTTGATGCGTGAGAAATATAGACTTTGATACACACATCCGAAATATGGACTTTGATACATGTGAAATATAGACTTTGATACATGCGAAATATAGACTGTGATACATGTGAAATATGGACTTTGGTACATGCGAAACCTGGACTTTGATACATGCAAAATATAGACTTTGACACGTGCGAAATATGGACTTTGGTACATGCGAAACCTGGACTTTGATATATGCGAAATATAGACTTTGACACATGCGAAATTTGGACTTTGGTACATGCGAAACGTGGACTTTGATACACGCGAAATATAGACTTTGACACATGCGAAATATAGACTTTGACACACACGAAATATGGACTTTGGTACATGTGAAGCGTGGACTTTGATACATGCGAAATATAGACTTTGACACATGCGAAATATGGACTTTGGGTCATGCGAAACGTGGACTTTGATACATGTGAAATATAGACTTTGACACATGCGAAATATGGACTTTGGGTCATGCGAAACGTGGACTTTGATACATGCGAAATATAGAATTTGGTACAAGCGAAATATAGACTTTGGTACATGCAAAATATGAGCTATTTCTTTTGACCTCTGTAGAAAAGATGATCATTTTAGTTTTCAACAGAATCCGCCCTAGGTCATCAGAATGATGAAAGTGGAAGCTTGAGATATCCAGGTGTTAGTGTGAGATTTCTTCATATTTCAGACAAGTAAATTGTTAATACGAGTGATAATAACGCGAAAGTAAAACAGTAGGTCTCCTTCAACCTCTTCTGCTTAAGGTGAAGAGGCTCTCATGCAAGGGATACGTAAGCTACATAGTCCTTGATGCTTGCAACTAATTCATTGTTTTATGATTCTGGATTTTTAATACCCGAGAACTCTTGACACGTTCTAGTGCTTTCTTCACGTTAATAATAATAATAATAATAATAATAATAATAATAATAATAATAATAATAATAATAATAATAATAATAATAATAGTGATGAAATTCTCCAAATTATATATATATATATATATATATATATATATATATATATATATATATATATATATATATATATATATATATATATATATATATATATATATATTTTTAGAATATGAATATACCTACTTTATGAAACAGTCTCTGAATAACTAGTTTTTCTATCTCCAGCACTTTCGAATGGCTTATTCAACTTCAGTAACTTCTGTTGTCTATATTCTTGGAAACACTGAGATGTTTTAAGAGGACGTTATGGCTTATAATAACTTGTCATTGTCATTCTTATTCCATTACCTGTTTTCCATGTAGCCTGACAAGTCTTTCTGTCTCATTAAAGCTTTCTATCCCCTCACTTCCAGGATGTGGATGTTTCTCCCACTCTCGATGGGTGCTGAATCACAACACTTACTCCTCTTGAAGAAGCATTCACTCACCCTCTCCATCCCCTCCTCCTCCCCAATCCCCACCCCCACACACACGCACCGACACACACGAATTCACCAATTTCTAACCAACAAGATTTTTCCATATTCTGACAAGGTGCCTGATTTTCAGCCATTTATTTTTGTTATGTTATCAACCATTTCTTGCTTCAGCAAACAGTGCATTTTGTAACACATCTATTGCTGTCAAAAAGTGGTCCAAATATTTATTAATTCTAGTTTTTCAAAATATCACTGGAAAGCTCGTTTTGTCAAAATATTTACAGCATTACCCCAGAAACAAGTTGAGTGAAAACAGTCGCTAATAAGCGATACATCAATGCCATTTTGACTGCGATAATCTCGTCGTCAGTAAAAACTGCGACAACAAAGAAAAACGACCTGAAACTCATTCACATATGGGACACTAATTATCATATTCGACATCAAAGCGTCCATGAAAACGCATTCACATATGGTCGGCCATTCTTCCAATCGCATTACCGGCATGAAAGTGGACAACACAAATGCTTTGTCTGAGCATCAAAGGATCAAGAGCACTCAATTCAAAGGCAATGCCGGGAAAAATATTTGGACGGAAAGCGGAGACACCCCAACCCCCACCACACCCCACCACCCGGGTTTATTCTAACAGTACACACGTTCCTGAAACATGTCACGTGGGGAACATTTGTTTGTTCTTTCAAAGAGTCGATGAAAGAATATTGAATGTTGTTCCTCTTGTCCCTATTCTCTTTCTTTTTTCCGAAACAGTGAATTAACGTGAAAGGAATAAATGTACACCTGCTTGCTTTCGGTTAAACAAAATTTTCCCATGACTTTCAGGGCATAATGGAATTAACGATTTTTGACAACAAAGTTCAGACAAAATTTTTATCGTTGGCTCCAGAAGAATTCACAAGAAAATCCTCATTGGCTTTGCATGCGAGGCTGCAAATCCCTCATTTTTGATGAGGTGATAAAACACAAGGAGGGTCAAAAGGAATACAGAATAGGTTAGCGTTTACGTTCAAAAATAGTTACTACAAATACGCCGGTATTAACTGGATCACTACTGCAGTACTACTTTTCCATGAATTGAGAGTGTTTCATCATGAATTGATATATATATATATATATATATATATATATATATATATATATATATATCTATATATATATATTATATATATATATATATATATATATATATATATATATATATATATATATATATATATATATATATATATATATATATATATATATATATATATATATATATATATATATATATATATATATATATATATATATATATATATATATATATATATATATATATATATATATATATATATATATATATATATATATATATATATATATATATACATACATAGTATGTATATGTATGTATGTATAGTGTGTGTGTGTGTGTATGTATAGAGTGGCGTTGAAGATAGTGCTTATCCTCACTTTTCTTCCTCATTTTTAGTCCTTGAGATTTCAAGGAGTGTGCAGCTGAAAAGGGCTTTCGGAATTTAAGCAGCGAAAGTGGAAACTGTATTTAATTTTTCACAAGGTGCAGCTTAGGATGACTGACCGTAGTTATATCAGTCTGTCAGCCTTGGAAACTAGTTTTCATGAAATTCCAAATAAAATTCTGTTTAAAGAACCAGAAATAAATTTCACGCGATATAACGAAATTTTAATTAACACAGTCAACGAAGCATGAAAAAAATTTTATTTAAATGTGCGGAGTTCACCGCTTCTGTAAATTGAATTAAAGCAGCCTTCCGTAGGTTACTGCATGAGATCCATCTCTCGTATACCTATAGTATCTATATTCCCAAAGACATGTTTGAACGATTACATATTTTTCGTCATCTTTATTTTTAATGATAGTTCTGAAAGCTTAAACACAAGCAAAGTGAATATCAGCCGGGTTCATTATTAGTAATTTGTTGTTTTCAGACTAATTTCAATTAACTTAATCTTCATAATAAATGTTGGGATCCTTTGCATAATTTCCAATGGTAATTGAATTAGGCAGAATGAAGGATAATAACAAAATAAAAACTTACATACTTCTTCCCATTTACAGCTGTAAAACTTGAATTTGTTGCTATAATTTCATAATTACAATCTTCATGAATAATTGACAGAATTTAATTTTTCCCCAGCATGCTCTTTGATAAAATACTCTGTAAATATGTATGGCAAATCATTTGAAATAAACTTTAGTTATTGTAATTCGAATAGATTCCTTACATAGCGTAAGAAAAATTCTGAAAAAGTTTCTTATTCATTCTATCGATTTTAAAGTGTTTCCAAAGAGAAAACTTGTCAGTAGGGAAATTAATGAAGGTATAATACAGGTATTAGTTTCAAGTTAATCAACTATGTCTTCTCATGCTAGTATCTTTGTGACAATAAAACACACGCACACACACAAGACAACTTTCGGTCCTATTATGGCATAATTCCGCTTAATTTATACTCCTATGTATAATTTTTAAGTGAAACTTTAACCCTATTGCAGTTTTTTTATTATATCGGCTTTTAATTCCAAAATTACTATATGGTGAAGCAGTGCAGTATATACCAGTCATCTTTAATCATGTACACCATCTTTGCTTAAATCTTCAGCTAAAACCCGTATGGACAAAGTCACAGACTATAAATCCAAGAGGGTTCCAAAAGAAATTAGCGTGCAAAGAGCCAAGTTACAGGAAAAGGTGATAAATAAATAAACATGATAGAAAAGAAAATAAAACCGATTTACCTGACATCCAGAGGACGTCAGCATAGAATGGAAATGTATTTGTTCTTCGCTTAAATATTTGGAAATCAGAAGATTCCACAACTGCACAAAGCAAAATATTCCAGCCCAGAAAAAACTGCTTACAAACTGAGTAGTATTGAACCTGATGCTATAAAGGACTAACATAAATCATTATGAAATTTCCCAAATAAAGCGGCATTAGTTTGGAACCGATCTTTTGAACGATTTCACGCTTCGGTCAAGGAGGCCATAACAATTATTCTGTGAAGGGGGAATCCACATAACAGCCCAGAGTCTGATCCATCCGATCAGAGAAGCGAATTACTTCCTCCGCTGATGGAGTTGTGAGCCCATATCGAATGAAATATGCACGCCGAACAATCATTTACCAACAGCTCGTTCCGAACGAAAGGCTCTGTTGGGACTGAGTCAGATCACGGATTGTTAGTTTGGGGTTAATTGAAAATCATTGCAGAATTATACCTTTTAATAGTTTTGTAAAATGTTATAGTGAATTTAATGAGTATAAGTCATTTTGTAGTTCGTGTAATTTTTTCCTTCTACTTATTCATTAAACGATTAAATTTTTCCGGTTATATGTTTTCTTTATTTATTAGTGTCTTTTTATTATATATCTTTTCTGTGTTTTTCATGTGGTTCGGTAATTCCTAGCGCGTATTTATCGACAAACATAAACTAATTACTTACTTAAAAGCTAAAAACCTAACGATTTACTGTTGCAAAGTACTTTGGATGATATACATATATGCACATACTGCATATATATATATATATATATATATATATATATATATATATATATATATATATATATATATATATATATACTGTATACACACACACACACACACACACACACACACACACACACACACATATATATATATATATATATATATATATATATATATATATATATATATATATATATATATATATATATATATATATATATATATATATATACATACATATACATACATGTGTATAGTGTTTGTGATGTTTGTGATGACAGTAATAATTCATCCTCTTAAACCTTTTTTTCTGTCCCACCAGTTCTACCAGGAATACCAGTAGACGAATATTTTTTTATCTATAATGTGTATCCTATTATTATTATTATTATTATTATTATTATTATTATTATTATTATTATTATTATTATTATTATTATTATTATTATTATTATTTCGTAATTTTAATTTCACCAAAGGAAGATTTTATATAATAGTGTAATTTTCAAGGCAGTGAAACTGTTAACAAATTCATGAGGTGCAATCATTTTACTAATTTCTCTACCCCCGTCTTGTCACGGTATCACCTACTCGTATGTCCTTAGCATACATTGGCTGGTCACCAATCTAAGATGTGACCAGACTCAATGTTGCTCTTCTTCCCTGATCAAGAGAATAATGGAACACTGACCTTACAACTATCTGTCATCCATTAACGCTAAGTCATTCAAGTAGTAACCAAGCCAACGATTCTTTGCTTCTCAAAAGTGCCTAACTCCTGGCTAAAGATATTATTACGCAACTATAAAGATACTGTAGGGCTCCATGAACTTCTCAGTACAATGGGGAAAACTCTGGCTAATCTTATTAGGTCTGTGTAAAGATCATGTACGTAAGAAACAGAATTCAATGTAAAAGAATTTTTTACGGAGTGACTGCTGACTTTTCAACGATAAGTATTTTGACACTCGAAACGGGCCGTCCGCTGCTGCGCCATGAATAAACATGAGGCCCTGTGTCCGGTGTTAGACGGCTGTAAAAACTTCAGTAAGTTTTTTTGTTTTTTGTGCAGTTCCAGTATCAAAATTTATATTGCCTCTGGGGCAATTTTAACTCGCTGGAGCGTATTTTAGAAGCTGTCTCACATATTACGATATACATCAAAGTTTAACACAAATTGAAATGTCCTTTAATTATCTAATCTGCTCCAGTTTAATATTTTGTCCATTGACGATCTATATATATATATATATATATATATATATATATATATATATATATATATATATATATATATATATATATATATATATATATGTGTGTGTGTGTGTGTGTGTGTGTGTGTGTGTGTGTGTGTGTGTGTGTGTATGATGTGTGTCTCTGTCTGTCTGGTCTGCTTGTATCTATGACTGCATGTGCGCACGCGAGACTTAAGTTGTATGAGGGAGGGGGGCGCCTATTGAGAGCAATAACTCCGAGGCAAATATCAATATTTATCTGAAAAAGTAACGATAAGGATGTCATCATATTGCACATAATTGATACCCATCAAAAGTTATTTTACAGAAATGAGTAAAAAGCTGTAATTTAATTACGAGATTCAAACGAGTAGGGGCAAGAGTATCTAAAGTTTCATCTCGTAGTTTCGTCTGTCACTTACGTAAAAGTGTAATTATACATGGACTTATTTTTCTTTTGCTTTTTCTTTAAAATTCATTGTTAATTAATAGCCTTTTAGTGACACGTGTGAACCATAGCTAAAATAGAGAAAGCTTTTATAGTTTTCGCTAAAAATATTCTGTCAACTGCAGCTCTTTAAAACTTGCACATTTTGCTATATTATATTTTTTCATTAAAATAAATGCTTACAACACGAATTAACAGAGTTAATATTCTGTCAAAAACACACATATCAACTTTATACATGTTATTATTAGAATTATTAGACAATTTAGTATTTTTTTTTATTCCTTCTGCAATTAATTTGCCGTCACAGTGTAATTGCGCATCACCTCTTCATTTTAATTATTTACAAACAGACTGCCAGTGCTGTCACGTGTTCATTAAACAATCTCCTGTTTTATAGATATTTATTTTTAATCCATTTCAATCCTTTTTTGCGGTAAGAACTGTTTGTGTTGCAGAAGGTGGTAATAATTCAGTGAATATTTATGAAATATTTATTGTATTATTATCCCCTTCTTGAGCACAAACAGTTATGTCAAAAAAAAATAAATAAATAAATAAGCAAAATTCCATGGGCTTAGTATATCGCTGTACCGATACTATAAATAACGGATGTGAGGAATCTACAACTTGCTGTTTGAAACGTAGTGGGAAGATTAAAGGACTAAATGCATATTTCGACTTAAATACCATTAAGTAAAGACTGCAAGTGTTGCTGCTGTTTCTCTCTTCATTCACGTATGTTGTAGGGGAGGGGGTGGTGGCACTGGTTCACCGAACGTGGTGCACTGTAGGCATTATTAAAGGTATTTACAATGTCCTTTCGGCCCCTAGTTGCACCAACGTTTTAACCTTTTAATCTCTCTTTCTCTCCTCAGTTTTTCTGTCTAACTTCTCTAAAGTGAGTTGTCCTCCCAACTCCACCTTTAGGTGCTTGTATTTCATCTCTCCATTTTATGCATCTCTTTATCTTGCTGTCCAACCACTTCAACTGCCACTTTTCACGGTATTAACCGCTGGATGGCCTAAAGTGCCCTCACGGTTAACTTGACTGCGTAAATTTCATAAAAATCAAACGAAGGACTTACATTGTTAATGAGGCAAATTGCTAGTTCCATATCTTCATCATAACATACAGAAAACATTGACTCACTGAAATCTACCTTCTGTATTACCATGCAATAAGCTCATTGGTGAAGTAAACAAAAACAAAAAATATTTTGAATGTAGTGAAGGACTTTGGTTATAAAATTGACTGATTAAAGTTACTTGCACTTCTTACAATATACAGTACGTATAAAAGTTTTAATCGAAGTTACATGAAATTTTCCTGAATGATTTTTTGTAAAAAAAAAATGGTATTATAACAGTGGATTTACTAGGATCGATGCGCAGAACGATTATTTTCTAGAAATATAAACATGCATGTCGTGCCTGTTTCAGTAAAGTGAAAAAATAGTTTGAGCAAAAAATTATTTTTTTGGCCAGAGTGGCTGCCAGAGGAGTTTCATTTTGGGGACGAAAATGAAAGAGAATCAGGAAAAAGACGTTGAGTGCCATTAGAGCTTTCAAAAGTCCTTCTCTTTAGATAAAAAGGTCTACTTATATCCAGCTTTTTTTTGCATATTTTCCGCGCCTCTCTGTCTGTCTATATCTTAACTGGAGTGTGATGTTTGCTTCCTGAAAAAAATTACTCAAAACTTTTTTTTTTTTTTTTTATCTAAAAATATGCTATCAGTTATTATAGAGAAAAATTTGCAGAATCAGAGCTGTTAGTGAATTTCAATCTGTATGTAATTATTCTATTAAAATAGAGTTTTCATTTTTCACTGTCTAAACCTGGTAAGAGTGAGCTCCTGATGAGCTATTCGTATAAGTGTAGGTATACTGTAGGTGTAGGTATAGGCGACGCGTACGTGTAGGCTAGTGCTATTAAAATTTTCCTGCACATGGGATGTTACCCTAGATTCAGCAGCTGATGAGCGAAAATGATGGCAACCTCTAGAGAGCATTCTTAAAAGAAACCTTCAATGTGGAAAAGGGCTTATATGTGAGAAAAGTCGACATAATATTAGTTATAAATATTCGTGAAAAAAAAAAAATATTACAGTATTCTATCATTTAAGTTCTTTTACAGGTCTCGGCATTCCTTCATTTTAGTTGAGTCGTAGCGGCTAACGATATATATTATATGGAATACGAATTCATTATGTAAGTCTTATTTTCAGACTGCCACCATTCCCAGTGAAACCTTATATACGTAGCCATTCTCATTCATTTCTAGGTGAGTATATATATATATATATATATATATATATATATATATATATATATATATATATATATATATATATATATATATATATATATACATATATATACATACATACATACATACACTAGCTGACCAACCCAGTGCTGCCTGGGAAAACTCTGAATGGCAACCGATAAACTCTCTCTCTCTCTCTCTCTCTCTCTCTCTCTCTCTCTCTCTCTCTCTCTCTCTCTCTCTCTCTTTCCTGTTAAGACAGTTGCTTCATTTACATTAACCAACATTTTTGACATTTTATATTAACCCCTTCTCACCCCCATTCATATTAGGGCTGAACTTAAACTTAAAAGGCACTGGGAGTGCCACTATTCATCTCAGTGACCTCGAAAATTGTGGATTAGACTGAAATCTGTCATTTTTGACATTTTATTTTTCACCCCTTCTCATCCCACCTTCCTGTTGGGGTTGAACTTGGACATAAAGGACATCGGGAGTGTCACAATTCATCTCAGCAACCTTGAAAACTTTGGATTAGACAGACACTTATATCTGTCATTCTCGGTTATTTTTTACATGTCAACCCCTTCCCACCCCCACCCCTTCTATTGCCGGTAATGTTTTACCCCCACAGTATTCTTTTCCAGATAGTAAGTCATATGTATACCGAAATGAGGTATGATAAACCCATAAAGATTATTGTGTTACTAAGTCTACAGGCAGAACCATCCCTGTTTCATGGAAGCCCTTCCCACCCCAACCCCCTTTGGTTTGCTTTGGTGCTAGTGATGTCTTGCCCCAACAATATTCATTCCCAGGTGGTAAGTCATTTGTATACCAAGTTTGGTTGAAATTGCTCAATGGTTCTCAGAATTATGTTGGAACATACACACACACACACACATATATATATATATCCATTTATATATATATATATATATATAATATATATATATATATATATATATATATATATATATATATATATATATATATATATATATATATATATACTGTATATATACACACACACACACACACACACACACACACACACACACACATACATATATATATATATATATATATATATATATATATATATATATATATATATATATATATATATATAACACACACACGTAAACACACCACTCTTCACCGAGCTGTTGATATTGACGGTTTCCTTAATGTGCAAAAATAAAGCCACTCACGTTTGGCAAAGTCGACTTAGATTTCACCAACAAAATAGGAAGTACATTTCCTAAATGAGGCACTGTGGTGCAGAACACTAAAATATGTCCTAAAGCGTGCTCATGTCACACAGCCTTCATAATTCCACGTAATCTACCCCACAAAATTCAACGAAACGTTGGACCGCGATGTGGGAGGCATCCTCCATATATGATTCACGGGACCTTGTGCTGTACCTCCACTCAAAGTGACAACATGGCGTTGCATTAGGCCTAAGCTGGATTGCTATGAATCTGTGAT
>NC_089742.1:24125649-24148149 GCF_040412425.1 Macrobrachium rosenbergii | reverse complement strand
AGGATATAAAGTAATATTGCTTTATTTTTGTGTTTCGTGGCCCGGACCTGGCTCATTTGTTATGGTCTTCTTTTTTGTTTAAGATTTTTATTAAGTTTAACATTAATAAATCTATTTTTATAACAATTTCCTGTATTTTTGTTATTCCTCCTCTTTTTGTGTGTGCGAGCTGTCGATTAGCCAGAGCAGCCCCAATATTATTTCCATCTAGATCCTGTGTTTTTCTTAAGGGCGAAACCGAAACCTCGGTTCATAACAATATATATATATATATATATATATATATATATATATATATATATATATATATATATATATATATATATATATGTGTGTGTGTGTGTGTGTGTGTGTGTGTGTGTGTGTGTGTGTGTGTGTGTGTAATTCTAATAGCCACAATGCCCTCTTAACTTCTCGAATTCTTCGCGCTTATTTGGATGTGCTTGTAACTACGAAGCCGTACATCCAGACGCAAGAAATTGGCGACCTGACCACGAGGTCGGCGACGTGACCTCTTTGTGGTTAAGGCGACGCGGGTTCGTGTCCCGCGACCGACAATCACAGTCTTCAAATTCTTGCGTCTGGATGTACGGCTTCGTAGTTACAAGCACATCCAAAAAGCGCGAAGAATTCGAGAAGTTAAGAGGCATTGTGGCTATTAGAATTACATATGTGTCTGGTAAAAGTGACCAGTAGATTCTACACATTATATATATATATATATATATATATATATATATATATATATATATATATATATATATATATATATATATATATATATATATATATATATATATATATATATATATATATATATATATATATATATATATATATATATCTTATGACCCTACACAAGGTCGATTAGGGTCATAATCTCTTACTACATCTGCTTCAAGAACAACATCACATCATCTTACATCCCTAAGATCCTCTTGTAGCAATGGCCACCACTTGGGTCAGCACATTCTTTCTCTCTCGTCGACTCCTCTCACTGAATCTATCCTCAGACAAAGGGCTACTGGAATAAAACGCTGACATAAAACACTAGACTTTATTTGCAAATTTAATGAAAGTATTTCTGCAAAAGCTACGGACATGAAATGGAGTGATTCACACCCCATAAAAATGGGAATCATAACTAGAGGAAATTCTAACTCACAATCAATCAACTTAATGATTCTAGACCAACCAATGCTAGTGACTAGCACCCTGGTCATCAAGCAAAATAAACAGGTCATAATTATTCTAGACCAAAATGAATGTCACATAATATGTTAAAGAACACCACTTCCAAAATATTCATCCTCACAGGACGAACCCAGAATTCCTGTTAAAAGAAACATATTATATACTAAAACCTGATGTGGTGTATGAAAAAGACATTTAAAACAGAAAAATGCCTAATAGAGAACAGAACAGGAAAATGCATAAAGGAGAAACAGAGGGGTTTCACTGCAACACAAACTGGGTATTCCACCTAATGTCTGGAAAAAATATAAGTATTAATAAGTTATCTTACTCACTTCCTATGGCCGCAAATAACCGATCTCACAGTGGCTGTTCTTATCCACTAACACTGCACAACGAGCCAATCACACCCAGCTGCAAATCGAAGCCAATAGCCATCATATACCACTAGAGAGTGTGCGCATGCATGCACTCACTTAATAACCCCTCCCCGGAAACGTGACGACACTGGTTCAGTGTTCGAAGGATCACAAAGCTTCCATCAATCTGTCACGCTGTCTCCATGTATTTGGCCATGATCAGAAGGCAGAAATGTGTGCATCAGATACCCGCTGTATCAAACTGTGGAAACCTCCAACGTCAACATAAATGCACCTGCACCAGATATACTTTTCCCAGGCCAGCACATAGTTCATCAAATAACTTTATATATATACACATACATATATATATATATATATATATATATATATATATATATATATATATATATATATATATATATATATTTATATATATATATATATATATATATATATATATATATATATATATATATATATATATATATATATATATATATATATATATATATACACTCACTATAAGCTTCTAAGTATGATTGCATAAAATACCTTATGATTATTAAGATGAAAGCAGCACACAAACCATTCTGAAAAATAGTGATATCTAGTAAAAAGTACCACAAGATTCTATTTGTTTACCAAATGTAAAAGAAAAGACCAATAAATTATTTAGAATCGTTCAATTTTATTATGAAAACGGTCTGTGTAGGTGTTGATTATCGAATCACATTATCTACTATTATGTTTTATAAATAGTTTAGCTTTCACAAGAAGTAAATTGTGCAATGTTGGTCAAGTAGGGTAAGGAAACGACATTTGCAATGTTATTAACGTGTTAGAAAATTACCTGTTAAAATATTTAAACTTTTACATTTTATGAGAACATCTGTCACTGCAGATGATAGGCGCATTTAACATTTATATATTTTCATTCTGCGCATGATAATATTATGTTGATTGTCATGGAGCTAATTAGTGATACTATCTTATAAATATCATTATAGCATTAAACCGTATTCTATAGCAGGGGGTAGCTCAAAAGAGACAATGTTACAACCACGTCCATATTTTCATTCCTGAATTATGGACGGACTCACTGTGTAGATAATGTCTTCACCATTGACTGTTTATATACCTAAATAGAGAGCTTATCAGCAGCATGCCGAATCCTACTTGGCCATTCACTTTTATTGTGCTCATTATCTCCAGCCTCTTGGGTAGGAAGGCCCCGCTCTTCCAGTGCCTCAGTGGCATCTGCCCAGCATTTTCGAAGTCTTCATTCAGACTTCCTAAATTCCCTCATCGTAGTTACTTTTATTGCCACATTTACACTGCCCCTCCTCCCTTCTGTCTACGCATACATATATGTATATGTATATATATATATATATATATATATATATATATATATATATATATATATATATATATATATATATATATATATATATATATATATATATATATATATATATATATATTTATATATATATATATATATATATATATATATATATATATATATATATATATATATATGTATGTATGTATATGTATATGTATATGCCTCCTCGCTGTGGCACAGTGATATGATTAAGAGGGCCGGGGTTGAAAGCTCGCCGCTTACTGATGGCTTCGATTGCACCACTGCAAAAATCCGGCAGCCCGTCAACCTAACAGTCCGAAAAAACCCGAGAGGTTCAGTAAGTGAATAGGTACCAGCCCTCAGGCTGGGAAGTTGAGCAGTGGGCCTAGCGACACACTGGACACGTGTCATAGGCATTGGGACCTGTCCCCCAACTGGCTGTCTGCCTAAGAAACAGGTGATCAACGCCTGCTCTATGAGCTTACAGAGGTCCAGGAGGACTTTAACTTTAACTTTAATATATATTATATGACTATAAAATATTTTCTGTTAAAACAGAATTCCATCTAATAAAGGGAGTCCATGAAAACACCAAAAGGGTAGAGATTATAGCGTTATAGTGTTAGTTTTCCAAGACAGTTGTCTTCGAAATATAATGCCATCATTTCTACCCTTTGTTGTTTTTATAGGTTCCTTTATATATATATATATATATATATATATATATATATATATATATATATATATATATATATATATATATATATATATATATATATATATGTGTAATAGAGGTGTTACCCTTCACCTCTTAGCATTTATTTTAGGATGCGATGGCTAGCGTAATGCACGTCACTTCCCTGGGTGCGACCAGACACATTTGAATAACTACAAGTTACTTAACAACATCATGATAGACGGACTGTTTTAATGGAAGGTGGCAAATTACCCCTTCTTTGCTAAGATTTAAACCCGGGTTCTCTCTCTCTCTCGTGTGACGCGTTCTATAACCACCTGGCTTTCATACTTACGAGTATATACAATTCCAAATTCACTATAGTAAAGACAGACAGGTTTGAAAATAACAAGAATAAATTCGTATTTGATTATTTGAGCAAGAATCCTTTTAAGCACTGTGTAAAACCGGCTAGAAGCAGAAGACTTTAAAGGCTAAACATAATAAAATGGGCAGCATTTAAGAAGTAAGTCATAAGAATCAAGGCTAGGACTGATGATTAAATGCGCGATTATAACTCAGTATACTACAACTGCTCTTAAAAAAAAATCATTTTTGTACAAAATCATACGGAGTATTAAAAGATTAAAAGATAGGGGTACGGAAATGATGTCCCCTGTTAATAGTAGCTATCAGCATAAAAGACAAGTTTATTTTTTTTGTGAGCATGTCAGTTTATTTTTAAATGAAGAAATGAATAATAAGGTAGATGAAAAGGGTGGCATAAACGTCTCATAAATCTGAGTTGCCATACTATTTGCATCTGTGACAGGTAATATATATGGAGTATATTTGGAATAAAGGTAACTGACAGATGAAGGAAATATCGAGAAGTAAAGCGAATCATTAATGAAGCTGTGATAAAAAAAAATCTCAGGTAAAGACTAAAGCACATTTTGATAAGTTGGATACCACCTGCAAATAATTTCGATCTGATAGGGATAATATTGAGCGAAATGTATTGTGTAAAGAAAATCATATATTGTTCGAACATTAAGGTGCTTTGTAGTTCCACACTTGGACTGATCATGTCCTCTCAACGTTTGTTTGAGAAATGTTCTGTTATTTAATATGCAAGTGAAATGAAATGGAGAACTTCAAAGATGACTCTTAGCCTTTCTTTTCGCAATTTATGAAATTGGGGAAAAAAAATAATACCCTGAAATTTTGCTTTCTGTTGAAACACTCGATCTTGAGGTAAGTCTTCACTGTTCATATTTGTTATATAGAAATGCATGATAATGAAAATGGTAAAACACATATTAGGTGCTGTACAATTGTAATGCATATTTATTTTTAATTTCTCAATATTTTTCATATGTGAATACACTGAAACAGACATCTTTTTGAAAAGGACGCTAATTATGTTAGAAATTATTTCGTGATAATTCACCAGAAATGAATTACAATGCAGTCATAACGGCTCGCACGTTTGATACTAATTTACTAGCATTTACAGAAACAAGAGTTCTCTATGAGTTATCATTAATGCTTATATATATATATATATATATATATATATATATATATATATATATATATATATATATATATATATATATATATATATATATATATATATATATATATATATATATATATATAGAGCCTCAGTGGCTCAGTCGGTAGAGCAGCAGCCTAGGACTTTGTAGAGGTCCATGGCGCGGGTTCAAATCCGCAGCCGACTGGTCAGCGAAGGCGGACACTTTGCTATCCATGTAGACACCCTGGGATTACGTATGTAATCAACGGATAGGTTTGCTGAAAAGCAAATGGGTGTTACAGACTAATACACACATAAACAAAGCCACTCCAACATCTTCTAAAAACATAACAGACACCTCACAGGTCTCGAGCTGTCGACCTACCCGCCCAGTTCTCCTCGCTGCTTGGGAGAAAGGGAGCTGGGGATTGGCACGATACACGTACACATCGTTACCGGGGTCTAAGCGATGTCAGGCAGGGCAGCCGACCGAGGCTACGGCCTACCCCAACGCCAAATCAAAGTCCTTTGTAAAGAAGGCATCGTGCTTACCCCATATAAAAAACGGGAAAAAAGCACGTTAAAACGAAGAAGACTATATATATATATATATATATATATATATATATATATATATATATATATATATATATATATATATATATATATATATATATATATATATTTATTTATTGTGAGATTTTGAAATTTAATTATCTTTTCCTTCATATTTTTTCCCCACAATGATTTACATTTTAGCTACCTTTCACCTTCGATCCTGTTCCCGCTTAATAAATTATTATTTTAAGACATCATCATCGCCAGTAATAATACGGTTGTGATTTTCATCGCTTTGAATGATACAACTTGAGTTTGTTTAACCGTTATTACCTTGTGTTCAAATGATCATATTAGGTTTTGAGGAAATCCAGTAAAAAAAACTATCTAGAACCAATGTAAAAAATAATTTTTTTTTATTAATATAAGTTTAACAGATTTGCGTCTCAGGCTAGGGAATGGTTTGGCACTCTACAAACGCTGAGTGCAGGAGAGAGCGTGAGGAAATTAACAGGGAATAGAGAAAGGGATGTCAACAGAGTTTGCTTATGGTAGGGATTTTTCTTGTAATCGTGGGAAGGCAAGTTATTTTTTTGTTGTATTTTAATAATGGATATGACATGTCCTTATTCAGGATGTTGACTATCAGGTCTCATTGATAACCCACTGCAGTTTCCAACAAAGTTCCAAGCTTTTATTGGCATTCAGTAAGACTTGATATTTTATAAAGGAGGAGCGCTAATCTCTGTCAATATTATCAAGGATAAATCATCGCAGTTGAAATAGATTTAAGGCAAATTCCAAGTTTATATGAATCACTATGTAGATTATGGAGAGGTTAGGCACAGTAGATGAAACTATTCTTAAATGCAATCAGTTTTACCGATTGCCTTGTTCTGTTATACCACACTGTATTTCGAGTTACACTCTTATTGAAGATGATAGTGTGCTTTTAAAAATGTTACTAGTAAAAATAAACAAGTAAAAATGCGCCGAAGTTTCTTTGACGCAATAAGGCTGTAAGAAACTCTCAGCCACGGACCATGAAACTCTCAGCCGCGGCCCATGAAAATTTCAGCCACGGCCAGGTGGTAACCTGTAATGTTGACACCTATAGCGGTGCCAGACGCACGATCATGGCTGACTTTAACCTTAAATAAAGTATAAACTACTTAGGCTATAAATTTGGCATGTTTAATGAGTGGAGAGTGGAAGATCAACATACCAATTTGGCCCTCTAGCCTCAGTAGTTTTTAAGATCTGAGGGCGGACAGATAAATAGCCATCTCAATAGCGAATAAGGCTGTAAGAAACTCTCAGCCACGGACCATGAAACTCTCAGCCGCGGCCCATGAAAATTTCAGCCACGGTCAGGTGGTAGCCTGTAATGTTGATACCTATAGCGGTGCCAGACGCACGATCATGGCTGACTTTAACCTTAAATAAAGTATAAACTACTTAGGCTATATGGTTGCAATTTGGTATGTTTAATGAGTGGAGAGTGGAAGATCAACATACCAATTTGCAGCCCTCTAGCCTCAGTAGTTTTTAAGATCTGAGGGCGGACAGACAAATAGCCATCTCAATAGTTTTCTTTTACAGAAAACTAAAAGTGACATGCATATCAATGTTACATAAAGTAAAAGCATTGAATTGTCGTATCTTAATCTAACAGTAATTAACATGTTGTAAGACAGGCTTAGGTTTTCGTCTTTACAAAGTTAATTGCTGCTCCAAAAGCAGGAGCACATGCTGGCATAGCTCCAACTTATTATAAGACGAACGCGCGTTTTATAGGCCAATATAAGCAGGCAACCGTTTGGAAGAATGCAGTAGAGTGAGATTTTAGAATTCGACACTCCCTTAATGGGAATATCAACGAAAAATTTGATAGGCATTTTAGAAGCCTGACTTCATTCAAGCTGTCTTATCACAGCTCGAGTTTCTTACTGTCAATGAGACAGTGACATTTAGGTTTAAATAAGTTAGCTTGGAGTATGAAGTGATCTGTTCCAATTATCATTTCAACTTAAAAATATCGGAACTTCTAATGAAAGGATCTCGAAAGTGCTGACAAGTAGTAAGATTTTGTTTGTCTATTCATTCATGACTGTTTACTAGAGAGATTGGAAATGCGGACGTGATGTTCTGGAAGTTTATTGTTGTAGCAGAATTTCCTTTCATTCCATTCTTCTTTAGTGAGTGATACTGTGAGCATGTCTGTGCATGTTTATTTAAAAGTAAAAAACATTAATGAATTAACGTGTATATGTTATAATTTCCCTCCTTTTACTGCGTTTCTGTCTACAGTTTTGTAAAAAAAAAAAAATTACACTACAGAGATGGATCCATAAATTGGAGAAAAATTTCATTTATTCTATAAAGGAGTGATAATGCAAATGGCAGAAACTTGGAATAAAGAAAAGAACAACGTAACTTTTAACTTTAAATTGATAAAGTTGCATAAAAGTAAGGCGCAATGGAAAAAGGCAAGACATATAAGGGCATGTTCATAAATTATTTGCAACGTTTCATCACGGATGGAATTATACAGGTAGTTTCTATTTGACAGTGATGCAAACAGCTCTTAGCGAGTAAATACCTAGCATTCCGTGCACAAAACACGTTATTTAAAAATGACTTCAATGGTGATGAGGGCATTTTGTCCCATCTGAATCGGCTTATATCACTCGAGCTGTTCTGCAGTGCGAAGTGTCGTGATTATTGCTTACTATCTCGAATTCACGTTGAACTGTAATTTACAATGACTCTTTAACACGGGCTGCTGCACTTCATACGTGTTTAAATAGCAGATGTCATTCAGTTTCGCACAAATGTGAATGGCTATATTTTACATTTATAGTATCTTTTTTTTAACCAGTTCAGCCAAATCAGTTTAAAGAGACAGGAAAGAAAAAAATGGTAAGCTAATTTCAACATTATATTCTCTGTGAGAAAAAATCTGATTTATTTGTTTATATTACTTTATGCAAACTCAATTAAGGGATTCTCTCCTTTGTAAGATTTTAAATAAAAGTTACAGGTAAAAGTATCCAGGAATTGTATAGGGATATGCAGTTATCTCTGACCAAGGCGTTATAATAAATGAGTCATTTTGGTCGTTTTTATCCCATTAAAAATGTATTTGTCAAGACGTTCTAACTTATTCTAAACTCTAAAAGCGTTATCTAGCTCTTCCCAGAAGATACGAAATCCGAAGCAATGGCTGTGTTTACTCTTAAATGCAAACATTTAAGATAAAAGAGAAATTCCATGTAGCGGAGATCAAGTAATAAAAGAGAGAGAGAGAGAGAGAGAGAGAGAGAGAGAGAGAGAGAGAGAGAGAGAGAGAGAGAGAGAGAGAGCAACTCCATGTATAATACCGCAGTTTAAATGAGTGTATAGATGAAAAGCGTATTCAGATCAGGAAAGAACATTTTAAATGTGCATAAGAAAAAACTATATGGATAATGTAAGTCGATTATGTTTAAACAATTCTGCAGGAATTGAATACGAATGAGCTACGTGTATATGATGTAGAATTCGATTTGTTTTATTTTAAAAATATCTTTTTACTGGTTTCTAGCATAAATCTATATTTTTTAAACTATTTTCCTGCGTTCATTATCGAACAATATAGTCAACTTTTCCTTGGGGATGTCGTGCAATTGGAACTTCAGAAGTTCAAGCGAAGATGCAGTGCATTAATACCCCAATACAGTTCTCCTTGTGTTTTCATAATTTACTCACATTTTTATTTATTTACCTATTTATTTGTTAATTCATCTGGTTTTCTAATAACCGATCCCTTTCAGTATCTCCCTTTACTTTGTTACTTCTTTTGAATGAACGCCGTATTCTTTTGTGAACTTAACATTTTAGTCAATGGGCCCAATGGGCTTGTTCCGTATGAATAGGGTTCATATTCTGAAAAACGATAATAATTTGACATATATGCTCTCTGTCAAAACATAATCGTATAGACGAGATAAATTTCCCTGCGAATCAATAGTCCAAGCTTCTCCTGTCGATGTTTACCAATGAAAGAGCAAATAAAAATATAAATGGAGGTACTGATTGTAGATAATGATGTGTAAATGCTTTTTGTTATTATTATTATATATATATATACTGTATATGTATGTATATATATATATATATATATATATATATATATATATATATATATATATATATATATATATATATATATATACATACATATATATATATATATATATATATATATATATATATATATATATATATATATATATATATATATATATATATATATATATATATATATATATATATATATATATATATATATATATATATATATATATATATATATATATATATATATATATATATATATATATATATATATGTATGTATATATATATGTATATATATATATATATATATATATATATATATATATATATATATATATATATATATATATGAAACACAAAATGATGAAAAATATTTGGGTAATGAACCAGCAACATTAATTTTTTCCCAAGACTTACAATGCTCAAGTTATCAAGTAGAACTTATAAACGGGAGAGCGCTATTTTAGAATATCTTGACGCTTATTATTGTTATTAGCCAAAAAAATTCATATTTTACTCCGGAATTGTTGTTCTGAATTTCAAGATTCTAAGCTGCTGTGATATGTGGATTATACGGAAAAAGAACTAAAAATAATCATTTAGATATTGTGGATCAGTTGTCATAAATGGCAAAAGTTTTGACCCCTATATTGAAAAAGGGTATCGTTGTTGTTGTTATTAGGCGCAAAATTTCCATTGCTTTTTATCCAAACAGATATCACAAATGTCAGAATGTAAGCTTCTACTTTCAGCGATATTCTCATAAACTCATAAAGGCTGTAGCCACTCATTTCCGTGACAGATAACAGTATGAAAAATCGTAACTGACATTTTACGCTGCGGTGTTAATCAAAATGTCAACTTTATAAATGCAGTTGCTTTGAAATGGGTGAAATTAACTGGGTCGTTCATTATGTAGTAACAACACGTTGTTAAATGTTTATTTTCAATTGAATGTCGCAATTAATGTATCCAACGGAAAAGTGTACTAATTTTAAACGCTTGGAAGTGAGGCAAATTAGAAAAGCAAAACTGTTTGATTTGCAAGTCTGTGATTATAAAAATATAATAAAAACCATATCTTATTAGAGTAAATAATAACAGTTCTGTTTCGGATAGTAATGTTTATAACGACAGCCCTCTTGCAACTTTTTTAATTAGGAAGTCTGTGACAATAATAAAAACAATAAAATCCATATGTTGTTAGAGTAAATAATAACAAGTCTATTTCGAATAATAATGTTAATAACGACAGCCCTCTTGCAATAAAGACATTTGATGTAATTTGGCACTTAATACTTCATTAAATCGTCATAATAATTAACTACAAAAGCATCATTTTGATTAAAATTTCATGACATCAGAAAGCAAGTTAAAGATCTATTCATTGTTTCCCCAATATCATTGCTATTTGTCTGTTTTCTACTCTTCCATTTCAAGTTCTTTAGCCCTTGTCTTTCTACAATTTCTATTTTCGATTAAGGACAAATCCATTTGGCCCTAACCTGCGACTGTCCAAGGATAAATCGTTGAGTCTTGGTTGCTGACTTTGAGTAATACTGTTAATAAATACAATTAATCATCATAATCAGGTGACATATATATACATTTATATATATATATATAAATAATTAAATATATATATATATATATATATATATATATATATATATATATATATATATATATATATATATACACACTTCTATTGCAATCATTGAATCCGATTGTGAAATAAATTAAGTGACTCTACCCATTCTCTGTAGTGTTCGAACTCTTGCCTGTAAGGTAAGGGAGCTATAAAAGACGAGAATTAGAATGCGATCTGAAAGGGTCAGTTATTGCTTGTCCTTCAGTTTAGATTCAGTGATTTGAGACGCAATGGCATCCAAGAGCGAGAGGTAAGCAAGAAGTTAAAAGGTTTTTGTTAGGTCAATAATAATAATACCAATAATAATAACGTGCATTACCGTTACATTTGCGCTGAAGTACTGGAATTCACGAGAATCCGAATGGGCCGAGGTCATTGCTTGATTCATAACCGTTTTAAAAATCGTTGATGAAGTTTACCTTTCCAAATTGCTTTGCCCCCGATGTGTGTGTCATTTTAAGCTCAAAATGAGGTATATCTGCTCAACTGACAAGTCCGTCTTTTTGAGCAGAAATTGTTGCAGGGAACTGACATATTTAGTTTGGAAGGGATCTGTTCCTGACATCCCCTGCTTTCGATTTTAGAAGCCTTATCCATCTGACAGTGGAGCGGCGTTCGTATGTATACGTACATTTAAATGACATTGTAATTGTAAAGTAGTTTTTATGTATGTACATGCAAATATCTGATGGACATTGTAGGGGTTTTCTTACATACACGCATACATTTGATGAACAATGCAATGATACACACACACATACATACATACATATACATATACAAACACATATATATATGAATATATATATATATATATATATATACAGTATATATATATATATATATATATATATATATATATATATATATATATATATATATATATATAATTATATATATATATCAGCGCGAAGGTGGGCCATGGAAATGTACTAATCTCAGCATAATTCTTTATTTCCAACGTTTCGTAATAAAAAGCTTTATTACATCATCAGTGAATCTGTTAAATAATGAATAAAATTACTTAAAAAATTTCTCTAAAAATCAAGAAAATCCATAAAATATTTCACAGTTAGAATACAAAATAAAAAAAAAAACGAAAAAAAAAACGAAAAAGACATAAAAGCAAAATCAAAGACCGCTAACCAACCTTATACCCAGAAGGAAAAGGATAGAATGCATAAAAAAAAAAAGTTAACTCGGGTACAGCTGAGTGGAGGAGGTCTGGGTATTTAACTGGGGAACCAGTTGTTTAATAAATAATGATTCCAGGATAGGCAGTTCGCATGCATTAGTTGTTTGGCCTATGATACAGAAATCGTTTCTATTAATATATGTTTTACAAATTTTCGAATGGTTTCTTATGCTTGAATGCTCGGGATTGGAGAGCCTACAGCCAGTCCGAAAACTTAATCCCCGATGGAGTCGATTCTGACCCTCAGTAACCTCCTCGTGGATCCGACATATGTCCCAGAGTTACACTTAGGCAAGTATACTTATATACCACGTTAGAGGTCAAAAGCGGGTTTAATCGATCTTTGTATCTGAAAAAGGAACCAATCGTTAGTGGATTTTTAGGGATTAATTTTAGATTAATGGCACCATAATGTTTATGGACAATTTGTGCGAACCTTTGTCGAAAAGAATCATCATGTAAAAATGGACATTTGGCATAAAAGCTAATTTTGGTACAGTACAAGGTTTGGCGATGTTCATGAATTGTTTGTTAAGGAACATACGGAGCTTTTTAAAAAAAACAATTTCTGTGGGAAGCAGTTGTTCATAAAATATCCAGAAAGGAAACTAATTTCTTGATGGAAGGATTGCCAGTTCGATGTAATAAAAAACGCCCTGTGGAGGAGAGTAAAAATAGAGTTGAGTTTAAAATCATAAAAAAACAGGAACTATAGTAATTGGATCCTAAACCAGTAAAAGTCTTCTTTCTAAAAACAGAAGTATTAAAAAATCCATTATCCCTAGTAACAAGAACTATATATATATATATATATATATATATATATATATATATATATATATATATATATATATATATATATATATATATATATATATATATATATATATTATATATATATATATATATATATATATATATATATATATATATATATATATATATATATATATATATATTCATATATATATATATATATATATATATATATATATATATATATATATATATATATATATATATATATATATATATTCATATATATATTCATATATATATATATATATATATATATATATATATATATATATATATATATATATATATATATATATATATATATATATATATATATATATATATATATCTATATCTATATCTATATATATATATATATATATATATATATATATATATATATATATATATATATACACATACACGAATAATTTAAAATAAAAATGGAAATTTCAACATTTGAAACCGCATTAACAACGTCTTAACTGTTTATATACTAGGATAAAAAAGCACTTATGAACAAACACCGGAAATGTTTGGATATAAAGTCTGAGCACGACTTCATTTTTACGAAAGTTTATCGGTAAAACTACCTAGAGCCTTTTTGCTTACGCTCATCGTAATTCAGAATGGACGATTGATTGTTGGAGAAAAATAATTCATTTGAACGACCAGCCAAAATAAAAACTTGAGCAATATACTATACTGTATGAGTTTCGTGTGTACATGTCTCCCAGTGATCACACGTTAATGCTGATATACGATGTCGATAGAGTGAAATTCTTTCCTGTCACTTCAACTAGGTTGACTGGGCTTTTGTGTCCTGAACACTAATTATATGGCAGCAAGGAGCGCTGCAATTGCGTTGCTTCAAAATGCTGAGGGGAAAAAGAATACCTGATATATGTATGTGAGCTTGTATGTATGTATGTATGTAACTGTATTTATATATATATATATATATATATATATATATATATATATATATATATATATATATATATATATATATATATATATATATATATATATATATATATATATATATATATATATATATATATATATATATGTAGAATCTACCAGTCACTTTTACCAGATACATATGTAATTGTAATAGCCACAATGCCCTCTTAACTTCTCGAATTCTTCTTGCTTTTTGGATATGCTTGCCACTACAAAGCCGTAAGATCCAAGCGCAAGAAATTGAAGAGACTTTGATGCCCAGTCGAGGGAAACGAACCCGCGTCACCATAATCACAAGGAGGTCACATTGCCGATCTTGCTCTTGGATCTTACGGCTTTGTAGTGACAAGCATATCCAAAAAAGCGCGAAGAATTCGAGAGTTAAGAGGGCGTTGTGGCTATTACAATTACACACACACACACACACACACACACATATATATAAATATATATTTTTATAAATATTTACGCTGTTCGCCCTCGAACATTTAGGGATAGCAGTATCAGCCTGATCAAGACAGAGAAATTGCTTTGTCCCACGCTAGGAGCGTCTTCAGTTCAAACTTTAACGTCCGTTGAAAAGGATAGGTAGCATTTAGCCATTTTTTCCCCTATAGGAAAATTCCCATATCAGCCTTAAAAATAGGTGGTCCTAAGGTCCTTTTTTCCTTTTACCTGTCTCTCGTGGCGAATGTTTTAACAGAGCATAAACGCCTAAGGCATGACTGTAGGCCTGTTTTGACCCAGCGCCGGTCAGGGAACTTCAGAGAGAAACTAGCCGTCTCGAGCAGACGTCTGGAAGGTGGCCCTGTCCCCGCCTTTTGTCTATTATTTTATTAGTGAATGGTGGAGCAAGAAACACACACCCGAACTTCAGCACGTCCGTTGTAAATGCGCGGCCGCAACGCTTCAAATCATTAAGGTAGAGTCCGTGGTGCTGTTCGAAACTTCGTCCATTCTTTTAACCTCTTTTCTGTATTTCCAACTCTTTCTTTGTTTTCTTCCTTCAGCCACCACTTAGGTATATGTGTTTACGAGGTCTAGATTAAGCCAAATTATTATATTGTTAGCTTCAACCCCGTTATTCCAGTAAAATACCTAGGATTTAGGGTAAGCAAAATCAGGTTAAATCTCGATGCTTTTTATGCCTAGCGTCCGAATGTTTGGGAGAACCGTTGCGTTTAAAATCAAATTCATCTCAAATATTCTTTGTTAAGGTTAATAACCCTTAACTGGCGACCTTTGGCTAATTAACGACTGTCTTTGAGGTTAACTTTTGGCTTCAAGTGGCAGGTTACGTGTAATCTTGGTTTGCAGGGCCGTAAAAATTACGTAAATTGAATAATACATGATCAACCAAGACCCTCACATGTAACATTGGCGATCTTGCGTAGAATCTAAAGTACATTTTAGAGAAAGAATCTGGAGAAAAGGAAATTAAAATTACATTAATTCCAAAGATAAAATTCAGATATTGAATTCCATTTCATTCTTCCAAACAAGGAACCAGGCATAATAATAAGCAGTAAAGAGAATAGTTATAATAACAAGTGTAGCGAGAATTAGCGTAGGTAGGAAAGGGTGACTCGAGAGCAGAGCGAATCACAATTTGTGTCGTTTAAGACAAAGGACATTTTACCGTGTTCGGATCGTGAGTCAAGTCGTTCAAGTAACGAATTCAAAGGCCGAATCGCAGAGCCCGTTTCATGTACACAAAGTAATATACTAATCGCGTCGGCAATTCCGATCGTTATTGTTTGCATATAGCGGGAATCATTCTAAAAACCGTGTCAGTGAAGTAGCAAGGAACTGAAATAGTAATTTTACAATAAAGGTACCGTTCAACAACGTAAATTTACGCAGGCAGACTAGCATTTCTCTTTTCATTCTTTTGTTTAATGTCCGGGTGAGAGTACGATAACAAAAGACAAAGTTGTTTGGTAATTTAGTTTTCCATCCGTAACGTAAAACGCTATGCATGATTGGTATATTTAAAGTAAAATCTGGATACCTGCATTTGTTGCTTTGTTTTTGAATTTGTTTGAAAAAGAAAATACCCGCCATCTTGGATTCCTCCGCCGTGTTCGCGCGTTGTTTTGAAATTGTTCGAACTGTTTGTGAGAGAACGCCATTTTGGTGTTCCTTCGCCGCCCGAGGTTGTTTTTGAAATTTAGGCCTAACGGGACCTTGGCCGCCATCTCAAAGACCTTGTTATTGTGACCTCGACTCTGCTCCCCGCCACTCTTGGGGCATATTTTTTTTTTTTGCTTTTCGTAGTAAACCCACCTCGCAATATCTTAGCTAGACAAAATCAAAAGACAATTTAGGCAGGGAAAGATAGGCCTTAGTTAGGAGTAATAACAAGTTCTTATACAGATACCTGCTATAAAAATCATATAAAGAGAATTTAAAATTTTACGATAAACTTTTGTGACGTCGGCTCCCAGGAAAATTAAGATAATAAAGTAATCCCTAAGGAAGCCAAGACGACGCATCTATATCATTTTATTAAGATCCATGCCATTGTGCATGTATAAAATCTTTGTTTACATGTTCTCAAGCAGCAAGAAATTCGCTGATTGAAAATCTCTCTCTCTCTCTCTCTCTCTCGTCATTCAAGTAAGCATTCCTAACCTAAGTGTACGTGACCCTCTTCAAAGAAAGAACGGCCGACACTAGGCTAATTAATTCGAATACAATAAACCAAATAAAAGAAACACCTCTGTCCCACAATAGATGAGGACAAGTTAAGAGTAATTACAATACAGTGATAAACTCGGTCACAGTGAGGCCTGCTAATAAGACCAGAAGCAAACAGTAGTTTCACCCTCCTGAAAAAGAAGGGGCCAGCACTGGGGCGGTACAGGACCAACCACTCACGAATCTTCGCTGCCAATTCCAGATTGTAACGTATACGACGCATTTAATAAACTGGCCGAACACTTTGTTGTAATACGTATCTGAGCACCGGTAATTTCCTTTATGTGAAGGACTGATGATTCGGAAATACTGGCCTCTTTTTCTTGATATGGTAACAGTCTGTCAGTTGCCATACAGTGAATTCTATACTCGTTAGATGTGTTTCATAAAATTCATTAGTCTTCATCAAGATGTCACAGGAGGGCCCAGGTCAAAGATACGACATCTCGGAGTTGACCGCCCGGCAGATCGAGAAGAGGCTCTCGGCGAGGATAACTATTTATAGACCTTCTCGACTCATTTTCTGGATAACGAAAATGAATCGGATTTAGAAGAAATGAAATGGATAATTATAGTCCTGGTACAGAGACCCAGTGATGAAATATCAACCGACAGTGAAAATGACGAAATCTGCCACCTACAAATGAAAGCCAAGGTGTCAAAGAAAGGCGGAGACAGTAGCCAGGTGATGAAATTAAGTGGAGCTGCCAGCAATTTCCAGCCAGAGATTTCATATTTGACAGCAGTGGCAGTGGCATTACGTCGAAATGTAATGTGAATGAAAATTCAAAGTAGACTATTTTTTGAATTTTCGACAACGGTATAGGCTGATTGCACGAAGAGACAAACCGTTATCAAAAGTTCCTTGTTGATACCTTTAGGAATTGTTTTAAAGTATTTGCGAAAATTTGCTCAGGTTACTGTGGAGGAAACGATACAGTTCCTTATTGATTATGATCATGTCGCATATAAGTAACATCGCATCGTAGATTACTGGACTCGCTTGAGACATTCGAGACGAAAGGTGAAGGCGATGGCAAGGGACAGATTTCTTCAAATTCACGGGTTCTACATTTCGTTGATAATTCACGAAACAAGCCCAGATAATAAACTAAAAAAATTAAATTGTGCTCGACAGTGTGCAATGAAAACTCCGGAAAAATTTCAACCTTTCGGTTAGCCATAGATGAAAGTTTAATGTTATGGAAGAAGGCTAAGTTTCAAGCAGTACATTCCAGATAAAGAAGTCGATTTGGAGTGAAAATATTTGATTTTGTGATGCCAAAACGGATTATATTGTCGATTTATAATCTATACTGGAAAGATACAGAGATGTTGGTAGATGAGGATCTGAGGGTATCTGGTTCTGTGGTAAAAACATTTATGGCCTCGCATCTCCGGAAAACATCACATCTGTATTTCGATAATTGGTATTGCAGCCCAAAGCCTGCTCAAGTATTTAGGCGACAACGAAACAGGAGCATGTGGAACGGTCGGAAAATAGGGAATTTATGCCCTAAATTTCTGATGTGAACAAATCTGAGATTTCGTCTCAAAACTGCAATGGAATATTAGGTTAAAATGGCGGGATAACAGGACAGTGTATATGTTATCTTCAGTACATGAAAATATAATGGTAGACTGTGAAAAAGGTGTCGACCAGAAATTTATTGCAAAAACCTGCATGCGTTGTTGACTATAATAAGAAAATGCGGATTGTGGACAAGAACGACATGCTTATTAGTTCTGTGAAGTGTATCCGTAAAACCACGAGATGGTACATAAAAACTATTTTCGTCTGCTTGATATGATACTAGTATTCATCATCACTTGCATGGATTGTTACTGGCAGAAAGGTCATATTTACAGTTTTCTGATCAGTCCCTCCAGCACCTAACAAGATAATTACCCGCCGTAACGCAGCCAAGGCGGCTAACAGAAGACACTTTCCTGATCCAGTTCCTCAACAGAAAAACAACTGCACGACCTAGACTAAGATGTCTCATGTGCTCGCATACATCCCATGGAGCCCAAGAAAGGCCAGCAGACGCATATTTCATATTATAAGGGCTGCAATGTAGGACTATGTGTCGCTCCTTGTTTCAGAGAATACCACACACTTCTGAATTGCTAAATTCTGTCGTAAGTTTTGTCAAGATTATTATGTTCAGCTTGATAAATATTCAGATTCATAACCATTTATTATTCACGACATTTGATTTCATTCAACTTATGTCACATAAAACTGCTTCAATCATATTGAGTCTTATGTGTTTATACATTTTCTGATTTTGTTTTTTATCTGTGCAAAAGATTTTTGTAAAAATAAATGTTGAAATTCATCCGTATTATAATTTTCTTCATCCAAATTATGGCTTTAGTCTTTAGTGAGAGAGAAGAGAGAGAGAGAGAGAAGATAAATTACTATTTTGCGTTTAATGTTCCTTTTCTGTCCTTTGAAGACTGGATATCATAAAATATAAAATGAGTCGGATGTAATGTAAATCTGATAATCACTTAAGTGTGATGATTTATGATATATGAGAATAATAATAACAATATAATAACCATTACCATGAGATTAATGAATATAGACAATGTTGTTGTTATTATTATTATTATTATTATTATTATTATTATTATTATTATTATTATTATTCAGAAGATGAACACTATCCATACGCATGCCTCCAAAGAATATTGTGTTCATTTGAAAGAAATAACAGAAGGTAATAGGAAATACAGAAAGGAGATCAGTTATTAGAAAACAGATGAAACAATAAATAAATAAAAATGTAAACAAAGTATTAAATACAAGATATATTTATAAGGGTAGTAATGCATTGTTCACTTGAACTTTGAAGTTCCGTTTGCAACACATCCTCAGTAAAGAGGCTGTTCCACAGTCAAGGCGTGAGGAATAAGGTCCCCTGGAACTGAAAAGTTCGAAGGCGAGTACATTTGCACATTGATGCTGCTGTTCAGCGAATCTGGTTGCTCTCTCTCAGCAGCAACAGGGATCAGGGATCAACTGAGAATGTGAAAGATATGTCAAAATACAACTTGAAAAGTGACAAACGAGATATCCGTCTATAGTCAAGACATGGCTGCCAAGAAACCTTCCACCTCGAACCATATAAAGATATAAATCTCTGGCAGAAGCAGACTTCTCCGGAGAGCTAGTATCCTAGTAAAGGAAGGACAAATTACATAAAATGTTGCTGATTTAATCACTCATATAAATTATGTGAGACTTAAGAAGATATTACCAACTTTCATGCGGGCATTTGCTGACATTTTCATTAGATGTTTCTCAAAAATAAGATAGTAAACAGGTACCACTAGAATAGTGAAGGAAAGAAAAATATCTGTAGAAAATTGTAACGAATAAAATGATCCTACAAAAAACCCTACAACTTCCACAGAATATTGGTTCCAAAAACAATTGAACAAATTCCAAAATATTAGTGATTAAATATAACATATATATGTATATATATATATATAATATATATATATATATATATATATATATATATATTACTCTCACTCTATACTATATATATATATATATTATATATATATACCATATAGAAGTATATATATATATATATATGCAGTTCATGTGACTAATCATTTTTGTAACAGGAATTTATCCAATTTTTATTTTTATAGGGATAGGTGTGAGTATGTGTTTAATAATTTTTACACACACAAACACTCTCATATATATATATACACTCATACATATAATTAATTGTATATATATTTTACACACACATATCTCTATATATATATATATATATATATATATTTATATACTATATATATAACTGAATCACGAGAATATGGAACGTGATGAATATATAAATAAAACAATTCACGAGGAAAAGCAACAGAGTATTACAGGCTTTTCCCGACGTATTGTCCTTTACTTAACAGACTCGTTTCTCTTTCCTTCCGGGGCATTGCCTTCATATATATATATATATATATATATATATAAGTACTCTTTTATATATATATAGTCAATTATATATATATATATATATATATATATATATATATATATATATATATATATACATACATACATACATACATATATATAGTATATATATACATACACATACACACCACACAATTACACATTTTGATCAGCAATGTGATTTATAATATTGATCCTAGTGGAGATGTGGCGAGGTGGCAGTGTGTTTACATGTCATGCAAGTGCGTGGGCAAACGCGTAAAGTGGCATTTCAGATGCGTGTCCTGTTGACGAAATGAACGCAACTGTTTTGCCAGCCTTATGCCACCCTCCACCTTTGTCGAATTTGGTGGGCGTGACCGTTGGAATATTAGCTTGAAAAATGGGCCCACGGATTATCCAAGCCCTGGCAGTCTCAATTCCTTGTTTCATTGACAAATGCAGTTCTGAACCTCCCTTTTACTTTTTTGGCTAATACGATTTCCAATTCAAGGAGGTTGTTTCACTTTCCCTGACTTTTGACCGCCATCGTCAATCAAACATTGAATTGGAATCTGTCAGAGGACAAAGGGATAATCAGGCCCTATTCCCAAGGTAGTATTCCAGCGTTCAGAACCACCAAACTCCAACATACAGGTGGAAGGTAAAGCAAGGTGAAAACAACGACCGGTCATTTCCATCAAAGGATTCAAACCCTCACGTACCACCACGTCTCAGCCATGGAAACCACGATTGTCTGGCAAATCTCCATATTCGCTAGTGTCCAAAATGTATTGTTGTATCGTGTAATCATTGTTGCCGTTGTCATGGATTCATATATATATACACATATATATATATATATATATATATATATAGATACAATAATGTGTGTGTGTTTGTACACCATAATTCTGCTATATGTATGTATGTAGGTGATAATGAATGCACATGTGCTTTGACAGAAAATGACCCGCTTTTGTTTTCAGCTCGCTGTACCTTCCACTTTGTCGAATTTGGTTGGCGTGACCGTTGGAATAATTGCCGATTTTGGAATATTCGCTATTAGTGGCATTCTTTGACTTTAATGTTGTTACATTATTATAATATCTATATCACGGATCGCTACTATCACAATATTATCATATAAATAAAACAGGTTAATTTACAGCAAAACAACAAATACAAACGCTATTACAATGATTGTTTACGATTTCGTGCGTCTGGTAGCATGCTACGGGTGACTACCGTCTGAAAACCCTCCGGATTGTGGTAAGTGTGAGGTCTCATCTCGGCCGTAATCAAGGGCTAATGAAAATTAAAATAATTAATAATTTCCCATATTTTTGGTAATCATAGAATCAACTAAAAACGATTATTAAATAAAATTATCTAAAAAT
>NC_089742.1:24075649-24120649 GCF_040412425.1 Macrobrachium rosenbergii | reverse complement strand
TGCTTGTCAGTTTATAAACAAACTGAAGGGATGGCCATGGGATCACCACTTGGTCCAATTTTTGCTAACATCTTCATGCTCCTGGAGGAGCGCATAATGAAGAATGTCCCCATTGGTTCCACCCTCTATTTTATCGAAGATATGTTGACCTTTTTACATTCTCCCTATTTCGTCATGAATGTCATGCAAGAGTCCTTTCTGGAGTTCGTCATCCGACAACATCCCAAACATAAGGTTCGCTATGGAGAAAATTAAAATAACAAACTCCTTCCTTGATCTTATTATTTCCAGAGGTGACTCAGGTTTTTACAGGTGTGTATAGAAAAATACATTTACTGGTTTGGAATGAATTTTTATAGTTCGTGTTCTTTCATTTGAAACTGGAACTCTATTTTAACCCTCCTCCATAGGGCTTACACCCTCGTCAAACTGGAAGGATTTCCGATGAGATATCCTTTTAGTGAAATGTTTCAATAATAATTGTTTTCCATCACGACTTTTTCAGATCCTAAATAAACTGTAACTGCTACAGAAAATGGCTCGGCAACACCTGAATCGACTGTGCCGCCGGAAACTAAAGATGTGTAAGTTTTCCTTTCCGATGCATGATGATACTTTAGGAGAAAATGCGCAGCCATTATTAAAGAGTTTTCCAGCTTTAAACCTGAAATCATTCCGAAAAATCCACGCTACAATAGGGTCTCTCATTTCGCAGAGAGTCAAGACCGGCTCAATCCTCTGTTGTTTTCGTCCAGCGTTATTTTACAAGTACACTTGCCGGGATGTGATCACGGGATATACATATGGGATGCACGGGAGGCTGTTGAAGTCCGCATAGATTCCACAGGGCACTCGTCATAGAACAGGTAACGGTTATCTAATCTGAGCAATCAGATATACGAAATCATTCAAAATTATGTAAACTTATATTGACCCAGCAAGAGGATTTTTTTCCATCCTAGGCCAGTGCAGAACAACAACGACTTAACCATCCTAGAATCCATAATTATCAGGAAGACTGTGCCGTCGTTAAATACTCAATCGTCCTCAGTGAAATTGTTTATAGCCTAGTTTGGGCAACTGGTTTTCCTCACTCTGTTTGTACTTTATGTTAGTCTTGTTCTTTCTTTCATATAGGTAGGTTGTTTTAAGATTTTAGTGAACTCCTTTTACTCATTATTGACATCTTGGAATAGGAGTGTTTTGTTTTAAATATTTTTACTACATAAGAGCTGTTGCCATTGCATTAATTTGTTATTGATGTTCGCAAATTATATTATATTTATAGTATGAAAATGCGACTTGGAATTCGTCGCGGAACGTCAGCATTGAAAATAAACTGCAGATGATGAGATGCCTTTCCTACTGCTTCCTTCGTGATGTATATATATATATATATATATATATATATATATATTACTAAAGGATACTCATTCAAACTGCATAGTATATAGGTGCCATCCAGTTTAGATAGATCCACTAATAATTAGTTAATACAAATTTAATGTGCTTTGTGTGATAAAGTTAATATAACACGTATGTATGCATATATGTGTGTTAGTGTGTGTATTAACAGATAGTTAGACACAGAGAACAGATGCATAGATAGAAAGATATATATATATATATATATATATACCTTACATACACATATAAATACATATATATATATATATATATACATATATACATACATATATATATACATATATACATATAACCACATATATATAGTAGGGAGTACGGATAGGAAGACAGTCAGCTCATCATTGATATATTTATTAATAAGGTGCGCTTCAGGTTACCATATCCCATCTTTTCTGGCTAAAAAAGATACAAAAACTTACTAATTAAAACTGACAACAGAGCTTACAAAATTAAAATGCTTTAAAAAGATTGAAAAACCAGCAATGACAAACAAGAAATAGATTACCTTCAGTAGTAAAGTCCAGAGGATGAAAACTGAATATAAGTAAACAAAAAAGAAAGGCCGGGGGTGGGGTTGCTATAGTACGACCGTTTTAGGAGAACTTGCCCCTCTTAAACTGACCATTATCCTTCTGACTTTAGCTCTCATTGTTTGCGCCTGTTATCAAGCACATTAATACTATAATAGAAAGTTCTGAATGAAGTTTTGTTGTCCACTTAAATTTTAGATAAAAAAAAAAATTCAACATGAAATGATAGATGCAAGAAATTTGGAAACCTAGATGTGCTTTGTTTCAGTTTTGTTTATTGGATGCTGTACTGAGCAATGTTGTTCTTGTTACGTCATCTACTATAGTTTTTATTACTGTTCCTTTGCTGTTATCGAAAGTCATATAATTGTGATATAGTTTTGAGCTTTTGAATTGTTTTCTTTCGTGATCCGCCGCTGTATCAAAGTTGAATCTTTACCTCCTTGCTGTATCAAGGTTGAATTTTCACTGTCAGCAGCTATAAAATAGCTCATAATAAATATTCTTTAAATATTGTTACACCCATATATATATATATATATATATATATATATATATATATATATATATATATATATATATATATATTACACATTTATACAGTATTAGATTTACCTGTGCTTTTAAAAGCACTGTAAAGCACTGTCATATGATACTCATCACTGCTGTGGCATTTCTGTTATATGTAGATTTTAAAGATATTTCTGCCACTTTCTGTCGAAAAAACAGATCTATATTTCAATTTATTTCAATTTCAGTGTTCAACAGGATATCACACAACAAGGGAAAGCAATAAATTTATTTACAATCGAAGTATGAGGAGACATTACTTATGAAGAATCCAATGCAAACATCTCTTGAAGCGTCATCTCTTTTTATATCTTCGGCATGTCTCATCATTAGCCCAGTTGTCAGAAGATATGGATTCAATTGCTTCTTTGACCAAAGGAAGCAGGTCTGATTTTTTAAAATGATTCTTCTTTGCCACGTATGATTTCACCTGCGCCCATATCAGTTCTGTTGCATTATACTGGCAGTGATATGTAGGCAGCCTAACCACTATGTCCATGATCTCTTGCCAGTCTGTCAATCACGTAATCATTTTCTTTACATGAATGTCTTTGCAACTTTACTAATTTTTTATTAGCCAGTCTTTTAACTTCATCCTTTTGGCAGACATTGTCGGAGGTTTATTAATTCGAACTGAATGATAGAAGCGTTATCCAACACTATGATGGCAGATGGCCCTATATTGGGAAGAAGCTGGGTTTAAACCATTTTTCAAACACTGCAGAATTCATCTGAATTTCTAGATTGCGTATCCCTTGTCAGCTGGGTGCTTGATCATTGATAAAAATATTACCCAGAAATGTGGTTAATATTGCAACCAATATTGTGATTGTGTCTACTTACTCTCCAATGTTATTGATGTACAATTAGAAGGAATAAATCATAGGTAAAAATTTTTATTCTGTCACGCCTCTCTCTCTCTCTCTCTCTCTCTCTCTCTCTCTCTCTCTCTCTCTCTCTCTCTCTCATTTTTTTTTTTTTTTGCCCAGCTAGTGGAATAGTAAGCGGAACCATAAAATGATGAACATTCTTTATGATTAGTTTTCTGACGAATATACAAATAATTTTTAACTATAATACACAACTGTGATGTAGCTGTCCTTTACGGATTCAAACAGAATTAGAGAAAATGACAAAAAAAAAAAAGAAGACTGTCATCCTCAATCAGTGCAGTGCTTATACCTCTGGCAACACTAAACCCCGATATATAGTACTTATCCTATGTTTATTTATTTGTGTTGTTACATTAATTACATAATATCTATATCACGGATCGCTACTATCACAATATTATCATATAAATAAAACAGGTTAATTTGCAGCAAAACAACAAATACAAACGCTATTACAATGATTGTTTACGATTTCGTGCGTCTGGTAGCATGCTATGGGTGACTACCGTCTGAAAACCCTCCGGATTGTGGTAAGTGTGAGGTCTCATCTCGGCCGTAATCAAAGGGTTAATGAAAAAAAAAAAAAAAAAAAAACAAATTCACTTTATTCCACAGTGCCAATAATTTGCAGCACTGTCATCACATGAATAGCTTACTCTCTCTCTCTCTCTCTCTCTCTCTCTCTCTCTCTCTCTCTTTTACCTTCCTTTCTCTCTCATTCGATTGTTGCACTCTGCAGGGGTGTAGAGTGCCTTTCCTCCCATATAGCCTAGTTGGACTCCAGTAGAGGGTCCCTAGAACACCTTGGCACCATAAGTGCCACTAAAAAAAACAAAGGGAACACAGAAGAGAAAGTTCTTTTGGAACCTAACCTGCACCAGTGCCTAGGGATACTGAGTGCCACCAGTGTGACCTGTACACGGCACACCCAAACTACAGTGCCACCTTTGAAAGGGTGCCATGTCATTGAAGAGACACTTCCTCGCTGCCCAAGTACGCCCAGTCGACCCGGTTAGACGCCCTTCCCCACCAGAACCATGGCAGCAGAGCATTATAAAACTTTCCTGGGGCTGGGGACGGCGGCAGGTCTGTGGCTCGGAACTTACTACCTGGGTCAAGGAGCAAGTGGACGACTTGGCCAAGCGGGAGAAGGAAGAAAGACTCGAGCAAAGGCAATATGAAGAGGAAAGAGAAGAAAGAAGGAGACAGCATGAGTTAGCCTGCAAGGAAACTGAGTTAGCCCTAAAGGAGAAGGAGCTCGAGCTTGAGAGAGCGAAAATGGAGAATGCCGAAGCTATGGCTAGCCATCAAGCCTCCAGTCCTACACCTGCTGCATCAAACGCTCCAATTTCGAGCATCAATTCCCTAGTCCCCAAGTGGACTGAGGACGAGCCAAAGCATGGCTGGAGGAGATCGAGGCTCTTTTCGATAACTACAGCACCACGGAGACGGAGAGCCTTAATACTGGCCAAGCATATGGAGGGAAAAGCCAGGCAGCGCTTCGCTCACTGGAGAAGAGCCAGAGAGGTAACATGGCGGAAGTTCAGAGAGTCATTACAAAAGGCCAGACGAGATAACCCCAGAAAAATGGAGACAACGGTTCCGAGGGTCTTGCCAAGGAAGTCGGCTGGTCTTGGACAGAATGGGCATGTCACAAAACCCAGTCCGGTACGCGCTGGTTCGACTCCTTGGCCTGCACGACGTTTGAGGATCTTTCAATCGACCATGCTAGAAGACCTTTTCCAATGTGTGCCAGGGGCCCTTGCTGTATATCTTAACGATAAACAGCCCTCCACACTTATGGAAGCTTGTCGCATGGCTGATTCGTGGAAACTTTCAATCAGTTGCATAGCACCTCTCAGAAGCGAATCATCCCTCCGGCCTACCTCTCGAACTCCACTCGCCCGAAGAATGGACTGCCTAGCAAGACCCTGTGCAACTATTGCAAGAAGGGGGCCACGCTGAAGCTGAGTGCCGATACAAACTCGGCACTAATAAGCAGCCTAACCCTACCAGCCAGAACTCCGCTCCCGATTCATCCGCTCAGCCCTCTCCTCCAACAGTTACTGCAGGCCACCGAGCCCATCCAAAAGGCCCGTGCAGATCCTGTGGGGCTGCTAGCCACTACAATGCTGGATCTCCGGCCTGTCCACATCATGTCCCCACCACCAAATTTGTCAACCTAATCAGCACTTCATTTTCTGCTGCTGGTCCGCACCGGATCCTTTACCCGAGAGACTGGAAACCCAGTTCATCTCGGTGGCCCCTCTTCAGAGCACTAGCCTGCCAGTGACCCTTCCGGTCACAGTAGACACTGCGGCAGACATTAGCCTGATCACTGGGCCCAAGTGCCAGCCGGTGCCATGGTTGACGAAGAAACCCGGTGGGAAATGAAGTGGATAGAGGGCCCACCATTACCGTTCCTATGGTCCAACTCCAGGTAATGACACCTTGGGGCACGATACCCCACCGCCTTGGCGTGGTAGGTGGAATTTGGCCCGGGTGGCCTTCTTGTTGGGTCGGGATCTTCTCTGCGGAAGCCCGTTACCAACGCCACTTCCAGCCGCGTTACCTCCTCCACAGATGCCCCATGTAAAACTCTCAACCATGACAAACCTCCACCTTCCGCCCACCAAAGTGGTCCGTGGAAGGGCACAACCCAAACTATTCCAGGCCTAGCCCTCTCCAATTGTGAAGGGCTGGCCCACCAAGAGGTCTTCCCCCTCCGCGAAGAGAGATTTGGGAGGGAGCAGTACCCGCTGCAGGACGTGCAAGCGGGCAGACCACTCCACAAATTGGGAGGGCTGCCCAACCAAGCAACGCCCAGCGGGCGCTTTGAACAAAACTCACCGAGAGGCTACGATCTCCTGCTGGGGCAGGAATCTCTGCCGCAGCCAAACCCAAGTCGTCCGAGAGGTATTGCACTCTCGGACCCCTTGTCAGGCATGCCTGACCTCAACTGCTGCCAGTGCCACTTGCGAGCACTGAGCAGTGCCAGACTCCGTCCGCCACGGACGTTGAACTACCAGTGGAAAAGGCCCCCATGCCGGGTCTAAATCATGAGGCGAATCCTCCTCCGGGAGATTTAGGATTCCCCATGCAGCTGATCATTGCGACTGGAGAGCCTCCAGCACCCGAACCTTCTTCTTTGCAAATTTGACTCCAGGGGATGAACCCTGGAGGATCGAAATGGTACCCCTTCCTTGGAAGACCAGGAACTGGCATCCTCGGACGCAGAAGTCGAGATCGCTCTCGCGCTCGGTTGTCGCAGCAGCCGGAGTGGGAGTCCTCCCGCAGCTTTTGCAGTTGCCCCTGACTTCGCCCGCTAGCCCTTCTGGCCTGTCCCCGAGTCGGTGCTCTCATCCTGCTAGGCCAGCTACTGATAGGCCTTGGAGGAACCAAGAAGAAGAAGAAGAAGGGGCGGAAGAGAGCCCAGTAGTTGTGGGCTATAAGCTCATCCTGGCACTAGTGCCCTCTCGGCACAGTGCCCTAACATCTAAGAGTGATCTGGCCCCTTGCCCAGAGAAGGTAGCCAGTGTGATCTCTTCCTTTTATTTGTACCTAGCCTAGGCTGCCTTAAAAGTACGGTACATCAATTTAGTAGCCTTGTTCTTTCCACTTACCACCGAGCCGCAGTAATCATGTAAGTAGCCTAACTAATTTCAGTAATCTTAACTATTGTGAAACGAGCCACGATGCTCGTGACACGCATGGCCTAAGACCTCAGTGAAGCACCCATTTATCATATGAGGCAACCCTCATGAATTAACTAGTAAATTTTAATTGTATTAAACATAAACCATGTTGTAATTTAGTTAGAATATTAACTCTTATGTTGGTGCTCACGGTCGGGTTAGGATAGGTTAAGCTAGGAATATCATAGAATGTACCACTAGGCTAGGTCTAAAACACATCATGATTGTAGGAGGTAGCCTATAATAACCGTGAGCACCTTCTAGTACTATTAGAATTAGGTTAAGTAGTGATTATAGCTCATATCCTATCTAGGGTTAGGTAGTTCTGTAGCTAGGTAGGCTAACCAGGACTAATCTGCTCAGGGAAGGAGAGTAACCTACGAGAGGCGAACAGCTTGCTTAGTATAGACCTTCACGCCCGAAAAGGGAGTGAAGGCCCTCTTAAAGGGGGGGAGCTTTTATAAATATTTACGCTGTTCGCCCTCTAACATTTAGGGATAGTAGTATCAGCCTGATCAAGACAGGAAATTGCTTTGTCCCACACTAGGGCGTCTTCAGTTCAAACTTTAACGTCCGTTGAAAAGGATAGGTAGCATTTAGCCATTTTTCCCCTATAGGAAAATTCCATATCAGTCTTAAAAATAGGTGGTCCTAAGGTCCTTTTTTCCTTTTTACCTGTCTCTCGTGGCGAATGTTTTTAACAGGGCATAGACGCCCAAGGCATGACTGTAGGCCTGTTTTGACCCAGCGCCGGTCAGGGAACTTCAGAGAGAAACTAGCCGCCGTCTCGAGCAGACGTCTGGAAGGTGGCCCTGTCCCCGCCTTTGTCTATTATTTTATTAGTGAATGGTGGAGCAAAAACACACACCCGAACTTCAGCACGTCCGTTGTAAATGCTGCAACGCACTTCGTCATTAAGGTAGAGTCCGTGTGCTGTTCGAAGCCCGTCCATTCTTTTAACCTCTTTTCTGTATTTCCAACTCTTTTCTTTGTTTTCTTCCTTCAGCCACCACTTAGGGTATATGTGTTTACGAGGTCTAGATTAAGCCTAATTATTATATTGTTAGCTTCAACCCCGTTATTCCAGTAAAATACCTAGGATTTAGGGTAAGCAAAATCAGGTTAAATCTCGATGCTTTTTATGCCTAGCGTCCGAATGTTTGGGAGAACCGTTGCGTTTAAAATCAAATTCATCTCAAATATTCTTTGTTAAGGTTAATAACCCATAACTGGCGACCTTTGGCTAATTAACGACTGTCTTTGAGGTTAACTTTTGGCTTCAGTGGCAGGTTACGTGTAATCTTGGTTTCCAGGGCCGTAAAAATTACGTAGAAATGAAATTGAATAATACATGATCAACCAAGACCCTCAGTTAGTAATTAATATATATATATATATATATATATATATATATATATATATATATATATATATATATATATATATATATATATATATATATATATATATATATATATATATATATATATATATATATATATATATGTATATATATGTATGTATATATATATATATATATATATATATATATATATATATATATATATATATATATATATATATATATATATATATATATATATATATATATATATATATATATATATATACATACACATACATACACGTAGTTACAAGCATCAACGATTTCCATACCTTCGATAAATTAATTTCGTCTAGATATTAAAATAAAATTAATTCCTTAATTTGTCCTAAGTTAAGTGCACTAAAGGATGCGAAGTCATGTTATACATGCCTTTTTATAAATTCTCATAAAAAGGTGAATATTAAAAAATGATAAAAAAATATTAAGTAGCATAAGCACCCCAGTTCCAAAGTAACTTGAATGAGTTTAATAATATCCTGTGTTGCTAGGAAAATATATATTTATTGAAATTACAAATAAATTTCCGCAATAATGTACTTAAAAATGATAACATAGAGACGAAAGAAGACACTTAGCTTTTTAAATTTTATAAAAATCAATAGCGAAATCACATCGGCCTAAAATCACTTTCTTTCTTCGCGTCTTAAACACATAAAGACGGCATTTAAACTTCTTCCAATCAAGAGCCCCGTTACAGTGAACCCCTGGCGCGATTTAAATGCCCTGATGGCGTTCAAAAGTCAGGTGTCCGCTGACTCACGCAAATGAAGGGGGGGGGATAATTTAAACCATTCGTTCGCCGGGAAGAATTCTAACTGAACTTACCTATTTGATTCAACGGAGTGTAAATGGATCTCCCCTTTTTAAAGCTAGAGGCGGTGCTACCATTTGGTATTAAGTGAAGATATTTAACTAAAACGTGTTTTTAAGTATATTTTATATATTTTAATGAGATTTTTAGTTTAAAATAGTTTTTAAGCTTATGTTGGAGTGTATATATATATATATATATATATATATATATATATATATATATATATATATATATATATATATATATATATATATATATATATATATATGTATGTGTGTGTATGTATATATGTATGTAAGTATATTTACATATATGTATACATATATATACAGTGTGTGTATACACATTAATAATATATATATATATATATATATATATATATATATATATATATATATATATATATATATATATATATATATATATATACACACATATACATACACATGTATATATTTATTTATTTATTTATACATATATATATATATATTTATTTATATTATTTATATATATATATATATATATATATATATATATATATATATATGTGTGTGTGTGTGTGTGTGTGTGTGTGTGTGTGTGTGTGTATATCAAATATGGTAGGATGATAAGATTGATTATAAGAAGGTTGAGTTTTTGAGGTCCGCTCAAAAATAAATAACGTAAGTAGAAAATCACAATTTTAACTATTTACATCGCTCAGGTTATCGCCACTACAATTTTTCACATGCTATTTTATATTTAGAATTACGTTTAATGTATGCGGTTATAATACCTAAAACGAAACAAAAAGTTAAATAATTAATGAATGGATACTTAAATGGAACAGACACAAATTTTACTGTTTCTCTCCCAATGCACGTATTCGATAAGTAATAGCAGTTATATAATTGAACGAAAGACAACATTTTGAACTCAACTGAAAACAAAGCGTTGCGAATGTGTGTAACAAAATGATATTTAAGATAGTGACGCATATCCTTTTTATTAATACTAAAGCATTCACAATCATCCGAATTCATAGTGAACTGGGTGAATTTAAAAAAAAAAGCGAATACGAGATCCTGACGAGGAAATTGTTTTGACGCTATTAATAACACTAAACACAAGCGTGTAGTACTGTTTTAATATTGATTTGATTTCCTGAAAGAGGTGGAAGTTTTTCCACATTTTTCTAACCAAGGAAAACCCATTAGTATAATGAGGGATGTCGTCGTATGAGATACACATCACTTGTTAAGGAGCTACCGCCAGATTGCTCATTTTCTTGATGAAAGGTCATACTGTTCTACAAGTGGAATGGGTTAATCTTGCCATTAATGGACTGTAATATATATATATATATATATATATATATATATATATATATATATATATATATATATATATATATATATATAGCATATATATATATATATATATATATATATATATATATATATATATATATATATATATATACACAGTGAGAATTACACAGTGAGGATTGAAAAGGATTCTATCAAACGGTAGACATATATATATATATATATATATATATATATATATATATCAGTATACACAGTGAGAATTACACAGTGAGGATTGAAAAGGATTCTATCAAACGGTAGACATCAGTATGTGCAAGGTAAAGGATCAGTCGTTCGTTCCTTTTCTAAGTACTTTATTATTACTGCAACGTTTGAAGACGTAAAAGTCCCATTTTCAAAGCATAAAAATAGAAGACAAACGTTAAATAACAAACTCGGAATAAGAATTAACAGTTGAAAGCTATACAAATAATATAAACGACAAGTACAAAAGATAGGGAGGAGTGATTACCATAAGGTGCTGAGGGCACAGACCGAGTGACAATTTGGGCCGGGTTCAGCTTCCACTTAAGCTCACGAGAGATACAGAGGTGTTGAAGAAGACTGGATGTTTAATGTGGAACGAGTTGTTTAGTGAAGAGAGATTCTAAAATTACTAAATATTGTTCGTTAGGAGTCAGGCCTATAATTTTAAAATCTTTGTAATTTATGTCAGATTTACATTTCTTTGTATGCTCACGTGTACATGATATTTAGGATTAGTTAATTTGACACCTGTTCTACAGCTAATGCCTCGATGAGAGTCCAATCTCACTTTGAGTAACCTCCGTGTGGAGCTGACGTGCTTCCCAAGATTACATCTGGGGCAATTAAATAGATATACAGCTCCTGAGGTCATTAGTGGATCGAGTTTCTCCTTATGTTTAAATAGAGATCTAATATTCATTGGGCTGCAGGGTATTAGCTTTAATTCAATTGCAGGTAAAAATTTCTCGATTAACAGCTTCAATTCACCGTAGAAATTTTGGTCATGAATAAATGGGACACTTGCATATAATCGTAATTTTGGTACTGTTGGTATTTTAATTTTAGGATGGAAGATATTGTTGAAGAATTTGTAGAGTGTTTATAAAAAAATTTCGACGGAAAGCAATTGTCTGTGAAACATTGGTGGAGATAGGTTATTTCACTGTGAAAATGATACCAATCAGACGTTATGTTAAAAGCCCTATGGAAAAGGGTAGGCATGGAGTTTAGTTTAAAACTTATGAAAACAGTTACTATAAAAATTTGAGCCCAGGCCGATAAAAGTTTTCTTTCTAAAGACCGTGGTGTTAAAATGATCATTGTTATATCTAAAAACTGTTACATCTAGAAATGGCAGGGTATTTTCATTTTCATATTCAATTGTAAAATTAATGTTAAGATGTATTTTATTGGCATAATCAAGAAATTTGTCTGCTTGATCTTTATTTCTGAACAGTAAAAAGGTATCATCCACGTACAGTACCTACTATAAAGTAATGGATGGTAGGCCAAAGGACAATTGCCCAGTATGAGCTCCTCCAGGGAGCACGTAAAAATGCTTGCAAAGTTGTGACCCAAAGGGCATCCCATCGACATACCATCAACCTGAATGTAGGCTTTATTGTTAAAAACAAAGGCTGTGTCCTGCACAGAGAGCTCGAGCAGTTTTCTAAAATCCGTGAGGTTAAAATTATTAAAAGTGGCATCTGTGTCAATAAAAATACGGCTAACAACAATGTCAATGGTTTTCTCTACCGGTACATTAGTAAAAAGAGACTCCACATCCATGCTAACCACAAATAAATATGAATCCTGGGATAAGATTTTTTCTTGAAAATTTTCTGAACTCTTACAGCTATAGATATTCGTAGTTAAAGGAGTTAGGAGAGGTACAAGAAATTTAGCACTGTTATAATTAGAAGTATCATAAGAGGTGAGGATGCACCTCGTTGGTATGCCTTCTTTATGGACTTTAGGTAACCGATACATCACCCCATATGAGGCACCTGTACTACATAATGAAGTATAAGTAAAGCCTACATTCAGGTTGGTGGTATGGCGATGGGATCCCCTTTGGGTCCCACCTTTGCAAGCATCTTTATGTGCTCCCTGGAGGGGCGCATACTGGACAATTGTCCTTTGTCCTACCATCCCTTATTTTGTAGTAGGTACGTGGATGATACCTTTTTACTGTTCAGAGATAAAGATCAAGCTGGCAAGTTTCTTGATTATGCCAATAAAACACATCCTAAAATTAATTTTACAATTGAATATGAAAATGAAAATAAGCTTCCATTTTTAGATGTAACAGTTTTTAGATATAATGATCATTTTAACACCACGGTCTTTAGAAAGAAAACTTTTTCTGGCCTGGGCTCAAATTTTTATAGTGACTGTTTTCATAATTCTAAATTAAACTCCATGCCTACCCTCTTTCATAGGGCTTTTAACATAACGTCTGATTTGAATCATTTTCATAGTAAGATAACCTATCTCCACCAATACTTCCTGACAATTGCTTTCTGTCGAAACTTTTTTTATAAATACCTCTACAAATTGTTAAACAATACCTTCCATCCTAAAATTAAAATACCAACAGTACCAAAATTACGATTATATGCAAGTGTCCCATTTATTCATGACCAAAATTTCTACGGTGAATTAAAGCTGTTAATCGAGAAATTTTTGCCTGCAATTGAATTAAAGCTAATACCATGCAACCCAATGAAATTAGATTTCTATTTTAACACTCGATCCACTAATGGCCTCAGGAGTCGTATATCTATTTAATTGCCCCAGATGTATCTTGGGAACTACGTCGGCTCCACACGGAAGTTACTCAAAGTGAGACTGGACTCTCATCGGGGCGTTAGCTACAGAACAGGTGTCAAATTAACTAATCCTGAATTTTCATGTATACGTGAACATACAAAGTAATGTGAATCTGACTTAAATTACAAAGATTAAAAAATTATAGGGCTGACTCCTAATGAACAATATTTAGCAATCTTAGAATCTCTCTTCACTAAACTACTCATTCCACAGTTAAACATCCAGTCTTCCTCAACACCTCTGTATCTCTCGTGAGCTTAAGTGGAAGCTGAACCCGGCTCGAATTGTCACTCGGTCTCAGGGGCGTTGTTACAATTGTAATACTCGTAGCAGGGCCATATTCAGAAGTTTTGTAGGGTGAAATGTTGTGGCGCTTACAAGTTTGCATATCATGGTTGGCGGTTTTGCCCTCTTCTTAAACAGAATGAGTCTAGAAGCACACCTCAGAGCTCTGGTCTGGCAGGTAGGAGAATTCCTCGAGGGGGTTTTTCGGGAGCCTCTAGGGGCCAACAGAATTTTTGGAGAACCAAGCAGCAGAAGGGGAAGAAATAAAAGAGGTTGTTCCTTGTAATACTGGACTTCTGGGTGAGCCCTCAGAGCTGAAGTCAGTACTAAAAGGGTCTGTGTATGGGGTTGATGTGAATATCTTTATAGACACAGGTGCCTCTATTAATTTGATGAATTATGAGTTGTTCCGATCGATGTTTTTCGATCGTTCTCTGAGGCCTGCTAAAGAGAAAGTATGTGATGTACAAGCAAATAGGTTACGGGCTTTGGGCTACATAGATTTGTGGTTATCTCTTGGGGGTAGAACATTTACAGAGCCATTTTTGGTTATACGAGGGGCTGTTTTTAGGAATACACTGTTACTGGGTCATCCAATGTGTCGGCAACACGAAATCTCGATTCTTACAGGGGTATGCAGTATAACTGTTGGAGTACCTGGTGTTTTTGTACCTTACGAGGAAATGGATATAAGTAGAGTGGATGATGGTAATGGATCGGGTGTACATGAGGATTTGTGGGTGGATTCTGTGGACAGGAAGTGTTATGAGGGTTTTTTGTTGGATGATGTGCTTCTTGGACCTGGTATGGTTTCTGTGGTGAAAGTTCTTGTGAAAGGTGTGCATAAGCCCAGGCAGGTGTGTGTGGATGAGTGTAGCGAAAAGCTGAAGGAGGTAGTGTGTACAGTTTCTATAAGCAGTGTGTCGAGTTCAGGAGATACTTGGGTGGAGTTGCTAAACTGTAATAATTCAGTTCGGACCTATCAGAAGGGTACTTATGTGGTCGATTTTGTTGACTGGGTTGATGAAGATAATTCAGTTGCTATTGTCGGGGACATGTGTGAATTTTCAGAAGCAGATTTACAGGCTAGGATGCAGGTTTTTAGGGATCATTTAGCCAATGCTGATTTTAAAGAATATATTGAGGGTGTGGAAGATGTTCTGGCTGTGTTTGCGGATGTAGTCGCACTTAAAGGGGAAAAGTTAGGGTTGCAAATGAGTTAGAACACAAGGTTCATTTAGAGGATAAGACTAAGCCTATTTTTGTCCCTTCATATAGGATTCCTTTTAAGATTAGAGAACAGGTAGAGTGAGAGGTTAATAAGTGGGAGGAGGAAGGCATTGTTAGGCCCAGTTCCTCGCCTTTTAATTTTCCATTGTTAGCAGGATGGTTCAGCCCAGGTTTGTATGGACTTCAGGAAGTTGAATGAGAAAACCATTCTTGACCGTTACCCTGTGGCGTGTTTGCCAGATTTATTTGTTGAGACTGGGGTCAAGAATATTTATTCTTTAACTGATCTGATGCAAGGGTACTTGCAAGTACCGCTTAGCGAGGAGAGTTGCGAGTACAGTATACACCGTTTTCTTAGCCGAAGGGACATTATGAGTTCACTGTGATGCTGTTTGGTTTATCAGGTAGTCCTATGACATTCACAAGGCTAGTGAATACAGTATTGCATGGCTTGTTAGGGAAGTCCATTTTTGTGTATGTGGACGTATCTTAGTTGCCACTGATTCTGTAGAGGAACATTTAGAGGTTCTTAGGGAATTTTTATGAGGCCTAGGTTAGCGGGGTTGAAGATAAAATTAACTAAGTGTAATTTTCTGAAGAAGCAGATAATATATTTGGGTCATGTCATTTCTAAAGAGTGGGTTGGAGTGAATGAGGACAAAGTTCGGGGAATTGTAGATTTTCCCACTCTCAAGAATAAGAAACAGATTTGGTCATTCTTGGGCATGACTGGATTTTTTCCTAGGTTTGTGAAGGGTTTTTCTACTTTAGCATCTCCTTTGACGGATGTCCTGAGGGACGATGTGCAGTTTGTATGAGATGATGGACAGCAGTCAGCCTTTCAGAATATTAAGGATGTTTTAGTTAATCTCCCAGTGTTGAAGTTTCCTGATTTTGAGTGTCCTTTCACTTTGGTGACAGATAAAAAAAGTTAAGTATACCTTAGTTTCACCAGACCACCGAGCTGATTAACAGCTCTCCTAGGGCTGGCCCAAAGGATTAGACTTATTTTATGTGGCTAAGAACCAATTGGTTACTTAGCAACGGGACCTACAGCTTATTGTGGAATCCGAACCACATTATAGCGAGAAATGAATTTCTATCACCAGAAATAAATTCCTCTAACTCTTCATCAGCCGATGCCAGTCGCGATGGCATAGGGGCCTGCCTTATGGAGAAGTTCGATGGAAGACTCCTTCCGATTACATTTTACAGTAGGAAATTTAAGACACGGGTAGTAATGAACAGCTATGGTCGGTAGATTACAAGGAGTCCTTTGCTGTAGTGTCTAGTTTGGTTCATTTTAAGATGTTATTGATGGGCAATCAAATAGAGGTTCTTACAGATCATAAGCCATTGTTCGATCTTTTCAATCAGCCGGATCTTTCCCCTGAAAGGGCTAGGTGGTATTTGACAATCAGGGATTTTGATGCCAAGCTTAGGTATATAGAGGGTAGACATAATGTTGTAGTGGACGCCCTCAGTAGAAGTTTTTCTGATTCGGATGGTTCTCATGTATGTTATGAATCTGGAGATTGCTTAGACTGGGATATTAGTTTAGTAGAAGCTAAACAGGATGGGGATGAGATTTTGGCAGACGCAAAAGCGTTTCTTAGAGGGGGAATTAGTTAGGAAGAGTTATAAGTTGCCTTTTGTGGGTCTTGAATTAGAGGGTAATTTGTTATTTAGGAACATTAGATACAGACTGAGAAATAGTGAGGATAAGGGTGATACGACGCAAATAGTTATCCTAGGAGTTTAGTACCTACGGTTCTGGGTATTGTTCATTTTAGGTCTGGCAGTCCTCATTTGGGTATTGAGAAGATGTATCAGAATATTTGGGGACAATTCTTTTGGAAGAACATGTTCACGTCAGTGGGAGACTGTGAGAGGTTGTTCGGTTTGTAATGCATGTAAGCTATCAGGGTCGTTTCTTGTAAATTGGGTTCATTTCCTATTCCCAGTAGACCGTGTTCTCGTGTCCATGTGGACATTATCTCCAATTTCTGTGAATCTAGTTACGACCATGGGCACCTGTTGGTGGTTGTTGATGAATTAACTAGGTTTGTAGAGATTTTTCCTTTGAGGCATAAAATAGCGGAGGAGGTGGCAGTCGCATTCTTTAATGGATATATTTGTCATTATGGGGTTCCTGAGGTGCTGACTAGGGATAATGGGAGAAAATTTGTGAACAAGACGTTGGAGTCTTGCAGATGCAATGGGCATTCAAAAAGTAACTATTATTCTCTATAGACTAGAAGCTAATGGGCTATGTGAACAGGCAACGAGGGAGGTAATTGAGGCTCTCAGAATCACTGTGGGGGCAATGTTGTAAATTGGGATCGATATATTCCACAGGTTCAGCATGGCATCAATTCTGTGGTTAGTGATGCCACTGGAATGTCTCCCAATGAAGCGCTGTTTGGCTACCCAATGCGGGGCACATTTGATTTACTATCTATTCCATTGGCTGATGATACAATTAAATCGCTGATCTCTACTGCTAAGGAGGATATGCGCATCTTGCCAAGAATCTTGAGTTGAAAACTCAGGATATGGTTGACAGGAGCAATTCAAAGCCATGTAGGGTTAAAGTTGCTGTGGGAGATAGGGTTTTTGTGAAAATAAATGTTAGGAATCAGGTGAATTATAAACGAAGTCCTAAATTTGAGGGTCTTTTTCTGGTTGTAGAAGTAAAGGAGGGGAGTACATTAGTTGTTCAGGATGAAAATACGGGAGTGTCTCGGTTGACACATATATCTAAAATTAAAAAGACTGGTGAATGGGAATCTTGTGGGTTAATACCTGTAAGGTACTGTTGTTTCTGATAATTTTTTTCTCTCTTTTGTTTTTTTAATAGGTTTTAAGGGTGTGTGATTTATAGTTTTTTAACTGGGGAGGACGTCTGTTCATAGAGTTATACAAATTTTTAATAGTCCGAGTTCAGTTTTCCCATTGTTTTTTCTTTTCTTTTCTGCGTAAGTGCAGCAGTTTGGAGTAGTTTTTTTTTGTGTTGCAATAATGTCTGAGAGGGGAAAACTTGGTTGAATTAGGTGCAAAATACCGTAGAGTTTGATAGATAGATGGATTTCTCTTCTTTGTTTTTTTGTTCGGGATCTGGTAACTTATAGGTCATGGTATGGGCTAATTGCATAGTGAGGTTAGACCCAGTTGTTATTATAGAAGAAGACTATGATGACATGGTAACTTTGAGTATAGAGTTTGAGGATATAGGTTTGGCAGGGGATGAGCTCGAAGCATCCCAGAATAAAGTTCAGTCGCTTACGAATTTATTTGGTGAGATGAATATCGGGCGGAATCTGTCTGATCTGTTGTAGGGTTGGTTAATCGAACTTAATGCTACAGTTGTTAGGGTCCAGGATAATATTAAGAAGACTTTAACATGGCTTCCAAATTTAGGTTCTTTGACTTCTCACGTTTCTTCTAGAAGGTATAAGAGGGCTGCGCCATTGTTAATTGGAGCCGTTCTGACTGTGACTTTTGAACATTCCAACATGAGTACAAGGTGGCCTCTACAAAGACTCTCAATGCCGTGTTCTGCAATAAATGTCAGATGTCCATCCGATGCCATAATTCATCGGATACATTCCTTCTGCAAGGATCCCACCTCTTCGATGCAGCGTGTAGACTGGTCATGCCTAAGTTTCGAGTCCTGGGCAAGAGTGTCTTCAACTCTACTAATCGTATCTTCATGTGGCATCTTCATGGGGAACATCAAGTTGTTCCGGTGCTGCCTTTAAGGGGAATGGTCGCCACGATTCCACCACTTCCTCCAATGCCAGAAGATGAACCTCTCCCTGTGCCGAATCAGTACCTCCTCATCGCTACTTTATTGACTTTGTCGTCATACTCTTCGTGAAGTCGGGTATTTCCGGCATACGAAAACATTGTGTGAGTAAACCCTCACCTGAATATCAGCCTGCCAGGGGTGTGGCTGTCCATTTAGTGCACAAATCTGTCAATTAATGATTAATATTTCCCTAGTACTGGGGGCAGCACTTCTTCCTGGTGGCGGAGCATCTGAAAAGCTCAAAGGTCACAGATATTTTATGAATTACAATACACAGTAGATGTTTGATTAATAAGTGTGGCTAAAGGCATTGGGAAGAACCTTGAGAGAATGTTTAGCTGGTGTCTGGCGCACATCCTGATTAGTAAAACTGTATATGTGTCAAATGCATCAGATATTCTTGAGACGCGGGAGCATCCCTGCCTAGCGACAAGACTTTGTGAGTTTGTTCGCCAGAAATGTCCAGGTTCCGGATATTTCATTCATATGTGTTTTTTGAGGGGCAAGCAGAGCCCAGGGTGTGAAGGGATTAGTTATCAAACAAATCGTCATTCGAAGATCAACACCTAATATTGTTAGAAGCCTTCGGTGAAGGGTCTGTGGTTCAAGACCTGTCGATTAAGAATTGTGAACATTGCTGTTTGGAGGTAGGAAACATTTTAGATTTCCCAAACTGTAGGTTGTTCTTTTCATTTAACATATATCTCACTTGTGTCAAGCATTTTCTACATTGTGTGTACTTCATAAGTAACATGGGAGGAATTCCCATATCTTTATTTTTATGCATTTGTTTAATAAGGGTTTTATTTGACTTCTTCAGATGTTTCGCTAAGGAAGAGGTTAAGATGTACTCGTTGGGAACGTACTGGACATTTACTTATTTTGGTCTATAATGAGGAAATTATTTAGAGAGAATAATTAGTTGAATATGTTGGCCTTTAATATGTTTGATCATTTGATGAACATTAGCATTCCATTTTATTTCATATCTTGTTTCTTGCACTCCAGTTATGTTAGATTATTGTCAAAATAATTATTTTGGGTAATGCTTGTTTTGCTGTAGAGAGAGAGAGAGAGAGAGAGAGAGAGAGAGAGAGAGAGAGAGAGAGAGAGAGAATGAATGTGTGTGTATGTACGGGTGTGCACGGTGCCAGTAGCCTTTTGATGTGGTCACTATCAAGCTACCAGTAGATGGGACTTCTTGACTATTAGCAAAGGTAAGCAATGGGATTTACTCTGGTTGGATACACACACACACACATATATATATATATATATATATATATATATATATATATATATATATATATATATATATATATATATAATGTTACCCCACCTTTAATCTAAAACCCAAAAGGAGAGAGAAACTTACCTCCATCCGACATCTTCTTCAGTCCTAGAAGGTATCTCACGTTTTCTATGACCAAGTATTCCCATACTCTCACTTTTACCAAAGAATTAGCTGGGTTCGTAAAGGAGACTATTGAACTTACAAAAAATATAGCTTTAATCAAAAAGTCTAACACAAGGAATGGATAAATGAGATTAAGCGAAGTATCGGGTAATGTCATCCCTAACTTCAAACAGAACAAAATTAAGCATTGACTTTAACTAACTCTGTTCTCCCCAAAGTCAAATTTTGTCTACAATGACCGAGGTCAACATGTCTGTCAAAAATTTCCTCAGTTTCGTGACCTTAAACGAGACTTCTGCAGAACAGAGAGAAAATCACTTTGAAAAATCAGCACTAAAATATGGGCAATTTCCTTGGCCATTAAGACCCAAGGCATAAACTAAAGAAAATGGGAACAACATGATATATTAGACACTAAATTATAAGTCATACAGCTTAGACACAAATATCAAATGCCCACTTGGGTACCAAAATGTAAGCTTACCTCAATGGCGGTAGTAAAAAGATTCACCAGAAACACGTCACACAAACAAAAGGTCGTGTCTTAATGATTCACCTGTACACAAAATCATAATCTTCCACTCGTTCGCCCCTCCCATTTGGACCGAACATACGAACAGATTCTACGTTCCCACACGCCACTACCGGACTTCCGGCGGAAGGCGCATCCTTCCGAGTCAGTGTTCAAAGATGCTGACAAGATGCTCAGAAAAAAAGAGTTTTCTCTGTTTCTAAGGGAACGGAGCTGACATTAAAACAGGTAAGCAGTGAAACAAGCATTCATGGCGCCGCGAGACTGATGAGCAAATAACACATGACTGCACGGTTACAAGGCGGTGGCAACACACTATTAATATTTTATTAATATTCATACCAAAACACACACACACACACACATATATACATATATATATATATATATATATATATATATATATATATATTTATATATATATATATATATATATATATATATATATATATATATATATATATATATATATATATATATATATATATATATATGATGTATGTAAACACACGCACACACTAACCATCGTTATTGACTGAGATACGCATTGTAAATTAATTAAGCAAGCTTAAATAATAAAGCAAAAGACTCCAAACCTATCCACGTAAAATGGTATATGGACGACTGTGTATTCTCATAATCATCTCTCTCTCTCTCTCTCTCTCTCTCTCTCTCTCTCTCTCTCTCTCTCTCGTTTCAAAATAATATTCCTCAAAAATCAAAACCTTTGCATTTGCGAAGACCACGTTCAATTCGACTAGGCATCTCGGAGGTCATTGAGAATTTAAGCATGGCTGCCGGGCTGTGAACCAAAGAACAAGTATTAAATATTTTTTATACTTTTCTTTTTCTTCCATCCGGATGTTGAGGACTTATAGGTATCAGTTTCTTTTTGAAGTCTAGTGGCTTGAACGGAATAAAACTGGACTGAATGGAAGTTCCATGATATTTGTGAAATAAACATTTAGATTAATATTATTATTATTATTATTATTATTATTATTATTATTATTATTATTATTATTATTATTTTATTATTATTATTATTGTTTTTGTTGTTGTTGTTGTTCAAGCGAAAAAAAGCCTGTTGGTGCATAAATTATTGAAGCATAATATTATATCAATATAGGGGTTCTTTCATATTATTATAATAACACAGCACACTTGTGGATTGTTCTATAACAGTCTTCAAAAAAATCTGCATAAGAAGTAGTTTTTTTAATTTCCTGCATTCGTCATATATATTATTATTATTATTATTATTATTATTATTATTATTATTATTATTATTATTATTATTATTATTATTATTATTATCCAAAGTGAGTAAATATTCTAATGTAGCAAGCTCAAAAAGTCATTACAAGGTAATCTTTCGACATAATACAAAACCAGAACAATGACAGTGCCGAATAATAACAGTATTATCAGTCAAAACGCCAAGGTAATTGAGAATTCCGAAAGCAGTCTTACGTTTATGAGAATTATAAAAGAAAGACAAGAGCTGCTTATAAGGGTGATACTGGCGCACCCCAGACTTCAAGTGTTTCATACCAGGGCGTGTCGCTGAATTATGATTGACATTTCAACAGTCGAATTTCGTTTTAAAAATAATTATTTTTCGTTCTTTCTCTAAGCGAGACGTGAAATTACAGCATGAAGTTATAGCAAGCTCATAAATAGCGGGAAACGAGCAAATTCATAGATGTACAAAATGTGTCATACATATACAAAAGGTGGTCTCCTTCAGATTTTCAGAAAGATGAGCTGGATATATATATATATATATATATATATATATATATATATATATATATATATATATATATATATATATATATATATATATATATATATATATATATATATATATATATATGTATATATATAAATATATATATGTATATATATATATATATATATATATATATATATATATATATATATATATATATATATATATATATATATAAATATATATATATATATATATATATATATATATATATATATATATATATATATATATATATATATAGATAGATAGATAGATAGATACATTCTGTAATTTTGTAACTGACACATCAGTGAACATTTAAATTAGTATTAATGATAGTAAATGATCAACCATTGTCCACAAGTTACTAAAATAAATACTTTATTACCCATTTTTCCAAACCATAAACTATATCATAAACTTACATAGAAATTGGCTATGAAAGAATAAAAAGATGAAACTAGCGGTGAAAATAGTTAACATTTCTCTCTGTCAATCGGAAGAAAGAAGAAATGTTTTTAGATAAGCTTTCGTAGTTCAGACTGCGAAGAGGTTAATCCACTTATTTCTCCAAACATTTTTATATCTGGAATGCATCACAGAGTGAATGTTTCCACTAACGGTAAAATATACAATTTTAACTAATCCAATATTCATATATATATATATATATATATATATATATATATATATATATATATATATATATATATATATATATATATATATATATATATATATATATATATATATATATATATATATATATATATATATATATATATATATATATATATATATATATATATATATATATTATATATATATATATACACACATATATGTAAAATGTACATATAATATATACATGAATACATATTTCACATAAATAGATATGATCACAGAACTAATCAACACATGAACACATATTTCACATAAATAGATTTCTGATCACATTGGTTCAACTGGTAGTGCCCTGACCTTTCATTTAAGAGACCTAGGTTCGATCCCGATGTGAGTGAGAAATATATATAAATATATATTTATATATATATATATATATATATATATATATATATATATATATATATATATATATATATACACAGTATATGTTTGTGTTTGTGTGGGCTAAATATTCTTCATGATAATAACACCGTTGAGTAAGTCTTTGAAATATTTTCTATGTATTTCTCTTCTCATAACAGAGGCCGCCCCCCCACCCGAAAAAAACTATTAGGAATTATTATCTCTATTTAAAAGATACCATGAGCTAATAAAATATAGAACGTGGCCAAGTCTTCCATTCCCTTGATATTTGCATCTTTAAAGGTGATTTATCAACGCAACTAACCTCATTTATTACGGGCGCTTTGTTTACGGTCATGATAAGTCTGTGGACGGTGCATTACTGAATAAACAAAATTCATATGAATAACCCAACATTACGCAACGCCAGTAATATATTTCATTGTTTTCTTGCTCCCGTTACTCGTATCATAAGTTACGGTTGATATCCTGCACCTACGCGCGGTTGATTACAGAAATGGATTTTTCCTCATTTTGTGACTCATATTTACATGATATTTTTGCTCTACGACTGAAGAGTACCTTACTGTCTTTGTCCCCTTTGTATTTAAGTCTACTGTCTCTGTCATTAATAAACTCCAGTACAAATATTAATCCCATTTTAGATACTATCACTCTTCCTCCTCTTCCTCGAAGTATACAGGAAAGGATCCCACAGTATCCAATTTTTCACGTACAAGGAAGAAGGTCAGTTTATTCTGTTATAGCGCTCTTCATATACAAAAAGAAGACACCCTTATCAAATAGACCAAACAATAAAACATGATGAAAAGGTCTTCTAGATAATTCTATGTTTAAAACGAACCATTCAGTATAACATATTCTTCATACAAAGGGTTCTTTAAACGAAAATAAAATGAAGGAGCCCTTCAGTATCAGATATGCCGTATGCTAGAATGTAACAAAAGCATCTTTTAAAGAAAAGATTTCGTAAATAAAACTAACATTACAGGACCCTTTAGTATCAGGTATACCTTGTGATGAACTATAAGAGAAGTTATCTAAAATAACAGATCCCTTATATGAATATACAAGAAAGGACTCGGTTGACCCACGTACAACCAAGGTTCGTCCGGGAAGCCGAGGGAATGCCTCAAATAATAATTCATATTTGATCTTATTTTCAAAGGACACACGACTCAGATTTTAGTTCATCCGAATTTTCAGTAATACTGGATTCCCTCTTCCTAGCATTGAGGGTCAATAATAACTAGAGTTGCTGTCTATATACTTGTACTTCGTAGTTTGGTGTTCTGCCACCAGGTCGGCGCTGAAGAGCGTTGCGGCCATGATGAAGAACCCTGAAACTGCGAAAATAAAATAGACGCTTTATATATATATATATATATATATATATATATATATATATATATATATATATATATATATATATATATATATATATATATATATTATTAGTATATATGTGTGCGTGTAGTGGGGGGGGGGGGGCGAGTGTGCGCGCGCTCGAGGAAGTTTGATCTTGTGAGTGATGACTGTTATCACATAATACCTATAATGAATTAACATATTCTCATTCTTGGTCATTCTGACGGCCACGTTGTCATTGCCATGAATGTTATTCCAGTGTTACTTAGCTAAATTACCTTTGATTGAAACCGGAGCTATATTTTAAAGTTGCGCTTTATACACAAGCTTAAACAAGAGTTTTACTCTTGACGTTCTAAAGATTTTCAAATTAAGTGTTATGTTTTAGAGTAACGGCACTTTTATTATACAGAAAAAGACTAAAGGTATTTCTCCTTCTTGATCAAAAGATGCAATCATCTATTACCCATTATATCATACGCGCTTCTGAATTGATTATTGAAACTTGAAGGTGAGATTGTCATAATGAGTACTAAATCATATGCACACACGCACAGACACACAAACACGTGTGTGTGTGTGTGTATATATATATATATATATATATATATATATATATATATATATATATATATATATATATATATATATATATATATATATATATATATATATATATATATATATATATATATATATATATATATATATATATATATATGTGTGTGTGTGTGTGTGTGTGTGTGTGTGTGTGTGTGTGTGTGTGTGTGTGTATAATCAAAGTCTACTATTTGAGTTCAAGAAAAAATGTTACGTAAATTCATATAGTTCATGAAGAGAATATATAAAGAGTAATGTAAATATTAATGCATTAACCATGAAATGAAACCAGAATGAATTTCCCACTGGTACAAGCCCAAATATGAAAATTCAGAATTCTTTGTGATCGGTTTCTTAAGACTAGAGGGTAATAATAATAATAATAATAATAATAATAATAATAATAATAATAATAATAATAATAATAATTATAACTTCATAAAGGCGCGTTCACCAGGTGTTATACAATTGATTTATCTTTCCAATCTTCTGTGACATATATTCAGTCTTCTAGCTAAGGAAATTTTAAATATTTACCCTCAAATACTGAAGCAAAAGCAAATGTTTTAATAGAGACAAATGCGGTATGATAAAAATAAAAACATATTCATAAAAGCAAGTGTCATTTGCGCATGTTGATAATTCAAAGTTTTGCCATATTACGAAACCATGAAATGCTCAGGTAATTTAGGAATACAATTTAATACATGAGAAAGAGCTTTGGTAGGTATAAGGAACTGCGATTTTATTTTTCCAGGTAAAACTTGACGCATAAATATCCTCGGACATCAATCGATAAAGTAATGGATGCTTAACATTAAATTTTCCACATTTAAACTCATGCACTAACATGGTTTCCGTATTGCTTTTCAAAAGGTCATGTTTTAGTTTTTTGTAAAAGAAAACTATTGAGATGGCTATTTGTCTGTCCGTCCGCACTTTTTCTGTCCGTCCTCAGATCTTAAAAATTACTGAGGCTAGCGGGCTGCAAATTGGTATGTTGATCGCACACACTCCAATCATCAAACATACCAAGTTGCAGCCCTCTAGACTCAGTAGCTTTTATTTTATTTAAAGTTAAAGTTGGCCATGATCGTGCGTCTAGCACCGTTATAGGTGCCAACAATACAGGCCAGCACCGGGCCGTGGCTGAAAGTTTCATGGGCCGCTGCTGAGAATTTCATGGGCCGTGGCTGAGAGTTTCATACAGCATTATACGCTGTACAGAAAATTTGATTGAGCCGAAGAAACTTCGACACATATTTTACTTGTTTTTATTTACTTTCTGGTAGACACGATAACAGTCAGACAGAAATGATTTTTTCAATAAAATGAAAAATTGTCTACTACAATCTTTTTAGGGTGACTGATATGAGGTAGGCTATCTTTCCCTTTAGATTGCATGTATACTGACTCAGTGTGGATTCTTTGTCATATTCTGGGGATCCTCGATGAAAACACAGTTGCAGTTCAAAATAACAGTCCAATAATTGAACTTTTTTATACTCGAAATGTCACAAGAGAGATAAATATTAGAAGTCCAGAGTATATTGTCCGGATTACTGACATTTCTAAATTATCTAGATTCGCCTTCTGCTTCCGCTGTAACAGGTGGTTCAGAGCGACTGTAAATTCGTTAAAATCCGTATTCTTTTGAAAATACATAAGTAAAATGAAATACTCCATGATTTCCTCTTGAAGGTAATTATCCTCCATGACATTTATTAGTATTTATTAGTCACCCTACTTAAAGAGGCTTTGACAGTACCGAAAATAATTAAACATTTTTGTTCATAGCAGTAGGTCGTTGATTCTTGAATTTCGCGAGCATATTACCGGATATTATTAATGAACTTTGATGCATGAAATTTGACGAATTATTATATTACTCAAAATTCCTAACCAAAAAGGGAAAGGATGAACTGCAGAGGAATAAAATAAAACGATGTAATTAATGAAATATTAATTATACAGTTGTGAAATGAAAAAGTATCCTTAGATTTTTAATATTGTCGTCTGGAAAATACGTTGGTATGAGAAGTAACGAAATGCCTCAATAATTTTGTCGGAGAATCTCTCTCTCTCTCTCTCTCTCTCTCTCTCTCTCTCTCTCTCTCTCTCTCTCTCTCTCTCTCTCTCTCTCACCCACAAAATATTGATCTTTTCCACTGAAACTCTCGACATTTACGAAGTGCAAGTCAGTAATTCGGCCTAATATCTTAGACATGTCAGAGGATTCAATTATGGTTCCAGCGGGTCGAGCCAAGGAACCCTTATTAAATGTGCATATTGCTTTTCGTCCCTTTCACTCTTTTTTTCTTTTATTTTCTTACCGACCGAAGGTTAATGACATCTTTGATTTCGAGTTTTTATTCAAAAATTAATTTCGAACGGGTACAAAAGGATTTCAGTGAAACAGTATTAATCTATGAATAATGAAAATACGAAACATTTGATAAATACAAATAAATCAGAATCAACGAACGAAGAGTATGTAATTACAAAAATGTATAAAAGTGCAGCTATCACCATTATTTTTTTTTCGGACGCTGTATTCTGGTAATAAAATAAACAATAATTTAATTAGCACATATTTAAGTTTGTTTTCAACCGTTTTTGAATTATTATTATCATAAGCCTGTTAAGCTGTTAACCTGTAAAGGTAGAATGAAAATATGTAAAAAAGATAAAAGAAGAATGGAAGAAAGTGAGCAATGGGCGTAGGTACCCAATAGTGAGGAGACTTCTGACGGGAAAGGAGACCCTAAACTTTTCGAGGACAAGCTCAAGGCGCCAGTTGTTCATTGATTTTTTTTTTTTATCTCTATACCACATTCATATACCAGGTGGTCTGCATGGCGACAATCATCAAATATTCATTGATATTGATTGAAAATCGTCCAACGGGTGACATTTAACGAATGTGTCCATTAAATGTTATATAAATACGTATATCTATTTTCGAGATATTATGTTGTCACAAACACACACTGATAGAAATACGCACACAGGTTGAGCATATTTCTTAGTTCTCACTTCGCTAGGACGGACAACAGCACACATTCGTTTATGTAATAATAGCACATAAATGAAGATAAAATTAATATTTCAACCGCATGTCTATTATGAATTCCATGTCAGAGTACACTCAGAGGTTTGCCGTCCCCAGAAATTAACAACGAAGAGGCTCCTCTTAACTTTTCAGGGATGAATTTCGCTTTTAAATACGAAGTTTGTCAGGAGTTACATGTTAAATTGTATTTACAGTCTTGAAATATCAGTTTTAAAAAATAAGACCAACGTAATTCAGTGGTATTTCACTTCACGAAAATATTTTAAATATAATACATATTTCCTTGTCAGCTATCTAGTTAATAAATTCTGTTAATACTAGAATTCTTTTTATTAGACTGATTATAGTATGTTTAAACAAAGTTAGGAAATTAATGCACAAATGGCTCATAGCCACGCGCATTCATACCAAAGGCTAAAACCGATATAAGACTAATAAACATATTACAATAATTGTGAGATTCAGTAGTAATCAAAAGAGGAGACCATGAGCTTGACTTTTTACACAACATCGTTTCACTACTTACTGCGCATATATACATACATACATACATACATACCTACATACATACATACATACATACATACATACATACATACATACATTACATAATATAATGTCCCGTGAAAGGCTGGATATAATTGTCGTAATTGAGTGAAAATTTTCAGTTTACTGAACATCCATACACGCATATACTGTAGGCATTCATATGACCACGCAACAATAGATGTAATGCCTTTAAAAACGACCAGATTTGATGCAATTAATGTGAAATCCGTCATGAAGAAAATAAGACCTTACATATTACCTAGTCTTTCTTCAGTTAGATATTAAATGAGTTTACATACTTAAATACAAACGTCTATACATATTTGCTGAATGTTTACAGTAATAAGAAGCACACACATTCTCAAATGGTAAAGGAGGTACATAACTGTTTTGTCTCTTTACTGAAAAATTGATGTGTTTACCCTCCTCCCATTTTTTTTACATATTTAATTCCGAAAATGTTCGCCTTGCAAATTAGTAATCCTTCAAGTCTTTTTTTTTTATATAGCAGTTACAAAATATGAATGTAACTATATGAATAAGAGAAAAAGTCTAATGCATTCAAGCTGATTTGAACTGACATCCATGACAGAATGCGTTTTTTCACTTCCGCTAGGAGTTCACTACCACATATACTGTATGCCTCCTGAATTAAGACTGAAGTATACTTTCATAGAAAATCTCTTGCCGCTAATATAGATGGCGTGGCCAATCACTTTTCACTTGATGCAAATGAATGATGAGCTTACATAAGTTTCTGCTGTACCTGAACTTTATAAGTTTATAAATTGTGAATATTGGCAATGTCACTGTAGCAAGAAACTTTACAAAACTTTAAAAGCAAAGCAAAACTTTTCCAAAGGTACTTTAAATATTTTTGGAGTGATAGAACTATTGTTTAAAAGACCTTTCCTCTTATTTTAAGTTAATTCGTGTAAGCTAAATGTAACTGGTAGCAAATGAGAGCATTCGTTTCATCCCACGAAGGGGATTTGAACTCGCATCCAAGATGCTTTGAGTTACAGCGTTACCGACCACGCCATGCCAGAAATGTTTTTTTTTTTTTTTTATTTGTTCCTTACATTGCCTCTTGCAATGAAGTCAGTGTCACAGATATACCTAACCGTGGTCGGCCTTATGCATACTGTCATAGAAAGCCGTTTCCCATGCTATTATAAATGACATTAGAAGAAGTGACTATTTGCAAGCGGTACATTTTCAAGTTTCAGCCTCAGTTATGGTTAAAGGATAATAACTTTGCCTTCCTACAGCAATAGGCATTTCATGGTTTCGCATTGGTTTGCTTTTCTTTAATCACTCTAGTTTGATTTGCAATAACATTTTTTTTAATAATCATAATTATATATAAAACACACATACATACATACATACCAATGAGGTATACTGGACTAGGGATATTACTCAATTACCATAGGTAACAAAAAATCTGGACTCTGGTCTTGAGGTCAGCTAAAAAAGCATACAGCTGAAGACCTACTTCAAGAGGGGAGTGATTAGGTAAACTCTGGGGTTTTACAAAAGAAAACACATATCAGAAGAATGGTAGCGTAATTTTGGGGACAGGCAAACACGGTCCTGTGATACAAGATGAAAGAGCAAATGACTGGGGATTTGCATGATGAAACACAATGGGGTGCCCACTTCAAAGTGCATTACAAATGATGTAGTGGGGGCCACATTGCACACAAGATGGTGCACAGATACACAGCTGACTAACTCCTAAGCTGTAATTGAAACACTCATGGATTCTCAACCGAAAGTAACACTGTAATTAAAGAATTGAGGGATTGCATAGAAGATGCCTACACTGAACTCGATTCCAATAACTCGAACGTTTTACGATTACATTACACTTCACGCCAATGCTTTGCAAATTAAACAGCACAAATATAAAAAAGCAATACAGTTCTCGCTGTAGGTCTGTCGCACTATGAAAAAAAAAGCAGAAAAACAATTGGAGGCGAATAGGGACGTGACTGATGAAAAAACCTTAAATCTGGTCCTTTACCTTAATCAGAGGGCAAGTGAATAATTTCACAGCAAAACATACTCTGGTTACTGCCAGCCACGTGTTAGAATAGGCAGGTTAATGGAGAGGGGGACAGGACTTCCGTCCTAGGGCAGCTTCCGAGTGAATCTAAGGTTGAGCGTGTCCTTCAAAGACCTTTTATAACTTCCTAGGATTATGTTTCTGCTCATCATAGGTGGCGTTAGGATTGTCCTGACCACATGGCAAATGCGGGCAGGATGGTTAATATTGATATACTTAGAATACTCCATGCACTTATTAGTAAAAGGCTTTTATTCACAAGTTCATGTGGTTAATACAACTCGAGGAGGCAGTGCAATGGAAGTATTCTTGGGCTTAGTTAGGTGTTGCCACGATACTTGAGAGCGACAGCTCAGTGCCATTCAGGGCACTATAAACACTGGTGCCAGGAGGCACGTATTACAAGAACATGTGATGTACCAGTATGTAGTATCGGCTATGGAAGCCAAGGGTTACAAATTACCAGGAAAAGAACAACAGGGAGTCACTGATAAGGCAGATCATATGTAGAGGAGCGCCTTGTGGTACTCATCTACATACGTGAAGTATAACTATGCATGTAATTTACACGAGTTTGCGAGTCTGGGGCTCGAGATTTATTACAAAAGAATAACAAAAGAATAGATGATAGATACAAAGTAATTAATAATTATGAGGGAGAACATGATGATTAATATGCCGGAATATTATTCCTTAGCCTATGAAAATGGCTGGGTTCATTCTTTGGCCCAAGGGCCGCAAGCAGCCAGAGGGCGCAACTCCTCTGGCAGGATCATCTGCCAACATTTACAATAATGGCACTGTTCCCAGTTGGCACTCATAAGGTAATACCTAATGGCTTTGGCATTTATTATTTTAAAATGTATCATGCTCTGATAGGCATGAAGAATAAGTCATAGGACTTAAGAAATTGGGTTATCTGTCAACTGCACTATGCATTAGCAGAGTGGGAAACAAGGTAAAACATGAGCCTTTGTGAGGCGTAAAATAATGTGAGTAATGAAGAAAATAAGGAAAGGAAAATGTTAAAGGAACAGACTAAATTACAAAGTTATAGGGAAATAAACAGGTGAAGAAACCTGACACCCTCTTCTGGATAGAGGTGCCAAGGTTTTGTAGGATAAATGGATGGCACTGTGCCATATTGGCACTAGTGCTAAAGGGAGCTCACTGGCTCTCCTTAGGCTATCTGGAGTCATCTGTGCCCATGATTTTCTCCCGTGGACCTGGCTTTAGGTTGATGGTTTTCCTTGGTAGGGGAATCGGTTGAACCAAGCCTGAGGAGGACAATGAAGTGCCACTCAGTTCGGCTTCTTTGATGGCAGGAGCGGGGGCATTCATTACAGGCTCTGCCCCAAGTCGTTGCAGTTGCTAGAGTTCATCAGCCAGTTGAGGTGTGGCAGAATCCTTACTCATACCCATGTCTGCGGAGGACTGGGAAAGATAGAAAGAGGTTCTGGTGGGCATGGGAGACTCACAGGTTGCAATGACCAACTCAGGCATGGGTTGGGAGGCCACACCTTTGGGTGAGCTTCTGCTGGGGTCGGAAGATTCCATCTCTCTTACCGGCACTGGTAGCGGAACCAGGCTGGAAGAAGAGAGGGGATCTGGACTGGGATCTTTTGAGTGGAAATCTGGGATGTGCACTGGCATAGGATTTGGAGATTGCTCGCCATTTGGGATGGATGGAGCTTGGCACTGCTCAGTGCACTCAAGTGGCACTGGCAGATATTGAGAGTCAATTCTGGGGTCTCCAGGAGGGAAATCGATTGGGTGCCTTGGCTCTGGCACTGGGGCAGGGCCTGGTACAGGACTGGGCTTTGTAGCCTGCCCGGATGGAGGTGGCCACTGGGCAGAGTACTCAGGTAGCACTGACAGTGGAATGAATGGAGAATGGTGAGAATTTAGAATTTGCAACTGCCAAAGCAATGGCGGGCGTACTTGATTTATTAGGGCATTTTGCCCATTGGGCAGAGTGCCCATAAACTTTTCAAGCGGGGCAATAACTCCTGCTATAATCTTTACTTGGCACTGTCCCATTGGACGGAGCAGTCTCTTTGCTTTTCATCCCAGGGTCAGACGTGGCTCGGTGGGGTATTGTCCCATTTGAGGGCTTAGAGGGATTTTCTGGTTGATTATCAGCCTTGAGACCGCACTGTTTGGTGGGGTGCCCTATTCTTTTGCAATATCCACACACTGGTTTCTTTGGGGGTGTACATTCTTGGAAGGTTGCTGAGAGTTGGTTGAGGCAGGCGAGGAGGGATATAATTTTTGCCCATGGGAACTAAGGTGAGGATGACTGGTGTCCTAGGTGTCAGCCCAGCGACAACACTTGACCACCGTCTTAGGCTCCTTATCGCATAGATGAGTGGCAAGAGCTGGTGGGGCATAAAATAAGAAGTTCTCGAGCTGGAAGAGTTCGAGGATGTCCTCTACACTAATGACTTTGAGAGATTCTAGCCATCGTTTTAGGGCCTGGGTCTTTTTAAAGATCCACTCAGACCAGGTTTGACCTGATTCTTTAGGCATATTTCTCCACCTTTTCCTCCAAAGGTCAAAGGTTATTTCAAAAGCTTTTATGATGGTTTAGTCCACTGGTTGGAGGGCATTGAATGCCATGGCACCTTTCCCTTCAAGGTGCTTTCCTAGGATCAGACACACTTCCTGGGGAGAGGGCTTATAGGTTTCCAGGACCCTTTCGACATGGTCGAGCCAAGCTTCAGGCTCAGCATCATCCCATTTTGTTATGAGGGAGTTGACACTGCTGAGGGTTGAATGTGGAGGGGGCGTTGATGTGTTGTGCATGCCTTGGGGTGCCATTGCAGGCTGATGAGCTCTTTCCTTCTCCCTCTCTTCTCTTTCTTTCTCTTTCTCCTGCCTTTCTTTCTCCTTCTCCTCCCTTTCTTTCTTTGCCCTTTTCTTCAGAGCTATTCTCTTTCTACCCTTCCGGCCTCTCTTTCTCTTCCCTTTTCTCCTGAGCTATTCTCTCTCTCTCTGCTTCTCTTTCTTCCTTGGCAGAGTTTAGCCTCTTGGACCCACTCCCTCAGGGCTTGGCCAGTCAGTGCCTTCCTAGCCTCCATATAGAACTTAAGCTCGTCATTGTGCTGGGTTCTGGTTGCCTTAGACATCTTGAGATGGTGTTGAGAGGGGCATGGTCCTTGGGAATAACAATAAGGTCTTAGGACATAAGGTGGTGGTGCTATGGTATGGATTGTGGCACTCTTGGCGCAGGCTCGTTCCTTGGGAATCGAGGTTTGGGCTTTGGTTCGAATGGAGGTCATCTTGTGGCCCTTTAGGGTTATTCAAAATAGAATGGGTTTTTAGTTTGTCCCGGAGGACGTAGGAATTTTGGTTTTACTCGCGCATGGACAAGACCGGCTATAGTGTGAATTTGGTTTGGTTCGGGGAGCGTTTGCCCATTCCCGATTTTTAATATGTCTCGAAGAACGTAATTTGGAGTTTTTATCACTCATGGTCATGCCAAGTTGTAGCATGAAGGTAAGGGGTTTGGTTGTTCAAATGAACATAATTTTTGGTTTTTATTTGCGCACGGATGGGGCCAGCTATAGCTCGAAATTAAGACGTTCCAGAGAATGATGGTTTGTGCATGTTGAATGCAAGTATTTAGGTTTCTGAGAACTTAGGGTTTGTGCTAATGAATGGTTTGTGCTAATGAATGATTCAGGGTCTCGTAAGACTCAAGGTTTTTCTAATGAACTAATTTGGTACGTCTAGGAAGACTCAAGGTTGTTCATGGTGAAAAGGGATAAGCAGTCCCATAAGGACTTGGATTGTGCGACATGTACAAATATAAAGTCTCGAAATGGACTTGGATTTTAGCACAACGTTTAACGCAAGCCTTAAGTAATGATTTGCAGAGAACTGTCGGGGCTAGCGGATACGGTTAAAATAACAAGCTTATGTAGAATTGAATACGGCTTAATATATTTTGAATTTACTTGTCTTATGGGGGCCAGCGAGAGGGAGGGCAAGTGAATAATTTCACAGCAAAAGATACTCTGGTTACTGCCAGCCACATGTTAGAATTAGGCAGGTTAACGGTGCAGGGGACAGGACATCCATCCTAGGGCAGCTTCCAAGTAAATCTAAGGTCGAGCATGTCCTTCATAGACCTTTCATAACTTCCTAGGATTTCATTTCCGTTCATCCTAGTTGGCGTTGGGATTGCCCTGACTGCATGGAAAATCCTGGCAGCATGGCTGAAGTTTCAAGGTGGCGGAGCACACATGTTCAACCCAACAGCTGACCTGCCTCAGGCAACAATTAGCTCTGGGTCAGCACCTGGAATCTAAGGAATTTTGGCAGTCCCACAACAAAAGCAGATTAAAGTGGTTTCCCCCCAAAGGCAGTGTTGAGAGAGTTTATGGAGGCAAATTCCCTACAGTGAATCATACCAAAATAAATGAATTGTGTGCACATTCCTTATTTAATTTGGCTTATTGACTGGTGAGATGTCGTATGAGAGGATACTTGACAATATATATATATATATATATATATATATATATATATATATATATATATATATATATATATATATATATATATATATATATATATATATATATATATATATATATATATATATATATATATATATATATATATATATATATATATATATATATATATATATATATATATATATATATATATATATATATATATATATATATATATATATATATATAATATACATATATATAAATATAAAGATTAAAGTAATAATATACTATACGGCTGCACACTGAACTGATGTTTCAGTAATGGACCCAGATGGATATAAGTCATAAACCATGTACCTATGAAAACAAAACATAGATTTCAGTAATGGAAAAAATAAACAAATTTTTGCACATATACGAACTTAGCCAAACACATAAAAAACGGATTTTATTAATGGTGTTGAAAACACGAATAAAAATCTATTCCAAAAAAAACTACAGTTATTGTATTGGAAAGAAAACTGTTTCCAATATAATAAATTCAGTTTTGTTCGCATACATTTTGATTCTGATTTAAAATTCCGAAACCACGTTTTTAGGAATAGTTCGTAAGAAATACTGTAAAGATCCATAAGATTTACTATACTTATTACTATAATGGATTAAAAGAATGTCAGATTCATAGCCTATATATAACTATATGAATAAAGATAGAATTAATCATAATGAGCTAAAATAAGAAAATGTTTTCACCAGATACGTTTATACAACGAAAATTAATTACAGTAAGCATGTCTATGCACAGTTGAACGTGGTAAGAAAAAAGATGGTATGAGAGATACCCACAATGTCGTCATATTGATATGCACTATAGGCTATTTTTTTGCTATTGGAATGTTGTTCGCTTACTCCATTTTTATCTGTTTATGCTTTATTTTAAAAATTAAATATACCTTAGTTTTACCAGACCACTGAGCTGATTAACAGCTCTCCTAGGGCTGGCCCGAAGGATTAGACACATTTAACGGTGATTTTGATTAACTCAGAAAAGAAAACAAAACAAAGCTAAAATAAGAAGTCACGTCCCTTTATAAACTTAACAAAGCATAGGTCACAGTGGATATTATTTAGTACATACGCTGAAAAATGTTTACACTATTTCAACAAAATAGTTGGAATTATAGCCCACATAATCATACAAAATAAAAAAGCATTACAAAGACTACCCCAAAATAGACTTATAGAGATAAAATAAATGACATTCGTAAAGAAAAAGACAATTACACCAAAAAAAGTTACAATATTATACCAAGAACAATGGCATTGGCAGATTAAGTAAATTATTAAAGTATGTACTAAAACATGAAAATCATAAACTGCGTAGTCTCATAAAAAGAAAAATCTTATCAAGTACATAGTACAAAGAAAGATAGAAATTATAAGAAATGTGAAAATGTGCAAAGAAAATCCAAGAATTTTCAAGATCAATACCGCATACCGCATGTGCTATGAAAAGTTGTACAATAATTGACCAAGGATGGTGAAAACATCAAATTAGCAAAAGATTATTTTAAGAAAAAAGAAAATGTTTAGGCTCCATAAATTTACGCAAAGAAATATGGTTATTAAAATGAACCAAAAACGATGAAAACATAATCGTAAACTAAGTAAAATACTCCAGTCTGAACCAAAAGAGAAATAATGAAAAATCAAATAGCATTCTGCATAGCAAGAGGGGTCTCAAAATGACCAGAATGAACTAAAAAAAAAAAAAAAAAAAAATCCTTGCATACACATCGCAAAGGCATTGCCGCCCTTGACATTAACACGGACTAACTGATCCAGAACAGAATTCCTCATTGACACTGATTGCTGTAATTACCACTAGATATGCATCAGGTGAAATGTCACTGGTGGACGTTGCACCTGCTACGCTTTATTAAACCACCAAGAAGCTCAGTATTATTTAGATTTTTCCATGAAATAGGCCATACTATTTTGTATACAGAAGGTAAACAGGCAAATTCCTATTGCTTTTATCTAGCCCAGACGCGAAGGAAACAAGAAAAAAGAAATGGAAGGAAGCAGGAGTTGAATTTTGCCTTGAAGGGCCTGGAGAGACCCACGTCTCATAAAGGAAGTTTGCGAGAGTTATGGAAAATGGAGTGAAAAAAAAAATGACAAAGCTAGAGCAGTGAGAGAAAGATACAGCCTGCGAACAGTTCATCCAAAGAATAACTGATTTCCATACAAAAATGTGGGAAATGGTTGCCAGACGGGAATTACCTTGCCTCCTGAGAGGAGGAACTTTCTCTTGGAACTCATTAAATAACAATTGTGTAATTTAACAAAGTTGCTTGAGCTCCCTTGCAACCTTTTCAGAGGAGTTGGGAGACAAACATAAAGAAATAATAATAATAATAATAATAATAATAATAATAATAATAATAATAATAATAATAATAATAATAATAATAATATAAGCATGGGTCTTGAAATGGAGAAACAAATCCAGTTACGTATGAGTACAAATATATTTAAAAAGTACAGCGAAAGAGAGAGCTTCCGAGAATCTGTACGATTCCCCTTTTGAAAAGGGGAGTCGTATAGACTCGAAAGCTCTCTGTTTAGCTGTACTTTTTAAATGTATTAAAGGGAATCGTATAGATTCTCGAAAGCTCTGTTTAGCTTTATTCTTAAATATATTTGTACCCATACATAACTGTGAATTTGTTTCTCCAGCAACAATATTAACAATAATTTATTTTACTAATGATTGATTTTGACTGTGTGCTTCTCCCACCCTGACGTTACTTGTTGACGGATATACTGTAAAAGTCACAAAAAAAAAAAAAAGGTCCGTTTTAACCAATGGGTCATAAAATCCATTTCCTGAACGTGAGATTCACCATAAAATTTGTATTTACTGTATCATTTAACTAGTCACTTCTTTGGTTATACTCATCTGCATATTATGATTTATGAATGATGCCCTTTGACGAACCTTTCTGCTTGATTCAGCCCTGTTTGAGCAGATGTGCCTATCTCGGTAGCTCTTTTATAAATGAAATATAAAATACTACTTTCTTCATTGCCTCGGGAAGTTCAAACAATAAATATATTCTCTACAGCCAGACTTCTAATATTTATATGCATTTCCATGGAAAGTCATTCTTATTATTTGGTTAAGCTAATGTACGACACAATACTTTTACTATTCACATTTTTGGCCATGAATATACCAAGATTGCAATATTAATGAGCCATATACAGATACCACCAAAAATTTGAATGTTTTATAATGAATTCTGGCATGAATCAGTATGTGAGGGTTACATATTGTCGTAATGCGTAATACTCAACCTGCTTTCCTGAACTGTAGTGTTCTTTTATTCTTTTTGAACTTGGTGATTCCTCCAGAGAATCCCCCATTCCATGAGTTCTCCACTTGACTTTTAGTTTTGATGACATAGATATGAAGCTTGTTGTAGACTTGGTACACCATTTTCTTTAAATCATTATATCCCAGAACTGCAATTATTTATTATTCATATTGTTGCTCATGCTATCTGGATATCTGTTTGATGGTGTATCTTTCTATTTCGCATTATTTTCGTTCTGTTTAGCAGTTCGTTCGTAAATGAGCATTCTGTTCTGTGGAAGCTTGCTTAGAATGGGTCTTCGCTGTTGGTATGGTTTCAGGGGTCCAGGCTAGTCTTTTTACTGCCTTCAGTATCTTACCATCATTTAGGGGCCGCTATAGTTCAAGGGCCAGTGCTACCAACCAACCAACCAACTCCTTGACTTATTGGTGGATGTGTTATGGGCTTGTATTCTGCTTATTCATGCATAGTTTGAGTAGCTTCAATAATAATGTTTCCCTCACAAGCTGAAAGCAAAAATGATCCAAGTATTATTTTCATAATTTTTTTATTGTTTTGATATATCATTTTTCAAGGCTTCCCAGAATAAGAGTTCACATAATAACGAGTACGCATATTCCGATTACGTAAAACACACACTGACTGTATTGTTGGCATTTAAGAACATATATAGAAGCCTTACGTCATTCTCAAAAGATTCGAAGGGACCAACACATTTTTCAGTGCCCGTTCCTGGAGCTTATATGCCAATAGCATTTGGCATTCATTTGAGGTCACGCCATCCCGTATTGAGCAGACACAATGCTGCTCAATTCACTGATCGAGAGGCTGGCGGTGAATGGAGTATCGGAAAGCCTGGCATTCAGATTAGAAAAACATTATTCTTTTTCCCGTAACTACACCTTCCACGCATGAAATGTCATGGACAGATTGTTATTTCCAAACAATCAATAAAACAATATCAATAACGTGAACTATAGACATTTCTCTCAGCGATCCATGTATATATATATATATATATATATATATATATATATATATATATATATATATATATATATATATATATATATATATATATATATATATATATATATATATATATATTACATATATATATATATATATATATATATATATATATATATATATATATATATATATATATATATATATATATATATATATATATATATATATATATATATATATATATATATATATATATATATATATATATATATATATATATATATATATATATATATATATATATATATATATATATATATATATATATATATATATATATATATATATATATATATATATATATATATATATATATATATATATATATATATATATATATATATATATATATATATATATATATTGTTAAGTGAGAAACCACTTCTGAAAGCAAACCCAAACATCCAAACTGTTTTGAACCCAAAATAATGTAATTTCATAGTGATACCTGACTGAGGAGGGTGTGAGAAACTCTGCCCCTATGTAAATTTCTCTCCATCCTCCCCTTTTGGTGCATCTGTTTATTTTTACTAAAGACCTGGTGACTGCTTGAATTACCTCTTTTCAGGTATAAGGCGAATGGAGGCAAAGCCTGCCTAAAATCTGCCAGAAAGATTGAGTTCCCCATTAAAACTGGCGAACATGGGTTGCCAGAAGTCATCAGGATTTGGGAAAGATCCCAACATAGAAAACGAGGTGATATGACTGCCATCTTGCGACCCTAGTGACCTCTGTTAAGAGCAAGAAAATAAGCCCTGTGATCATATAAGGTGAGAAACAGTGCCGTAGCTCTCAGAACACCCTGTCAGCAGATCAACACACTACCCACTAGCATGGTCCATTTCTTGAGCTGACCCCTCCACATGGTCACCTTTTGACCACCCAGTTGCATTACCTGTGCATTTTCCCATTAAACTCATCCCTCTAGAACTGGTGAAATTCAACAAGGCCCCTCCATCGCTCCGTTATAAGGTAACATCCTGACTAGAGGTTTTTTCAACAGTCATGTATCTTTAATCTCCAACTGCACTCTCATTTTCTTTTCTGAAGTGCGAGTTATCACAAAGTCCAGACTCACTTAGCTCGGTCTCAATTTTAATGCAAGTATACCATACCAGAATTGGGCCTCGATGGCTCAGTCGGTAGAGCAGCAGCCTAGGACTTAGTGGAGATCCGTGGCGCGGGTTCAAATCCGCAGCTGACTGGTCAGAGAAGGCGGACACTTTGCTATCTGTGTAGACACCCCAGGATTACATATGTAATCAACGGATAGGTTTGCTGAAAGCAAATGGGTGTTACAGACTAATACACACATAAACAAAGTCACTCCAACATCTTAAAAAAAAAACATAAACAGACACCTCACACGTTTCAAACTGTCGACCTAACTGCCCAGTTCTCCTCGCTGCTGGGAGAAAGGGAGCTGGGGATTGGTACGATGCACGTACACATCATTACTGGGGTCTAGGCGATGTCAGGCAGGGCAGGCGATTGACGCTACGGCCTACCCCAACGCCAAATCAAAGTCCTTCAAAAAGAAGGCATCGTGCTTACCCAATATGAGAATGGGAAAAAGCACGTTAAAACGAAGAAGATACCGTACCAGAATCGAGTTATCTTGTCACGCTCTGTGCAGCCATCGATTTGCCCGAGATCATTATAATTATCCTTGTGTAACCGCTAGCATTACCAAATTGCAGATGGTACAATGGCTGTGGAAACATCGACTTGTCTTGTGCTTCTTGCAGTGAAAAAGGCCACTGCAGTCAATTCTTCAGTATCCCTTTCAAGAGGATTAATCATAGACTATTAAAATTTTTAACAATGATAGCATAACTAGCCACACGGCAGCCCCTGTTGGGTCTGCCTATCATTCCCCATTCTTCTGACTGATGTGTTTGATTGTATATATATTCCATTTAAAGTAAACCTAATGTTTATCGGCAAGCCCCTTGTTGAAGCATGGCCCTCAGCCCAACTGTTTTTTCTTTTACGTTTACTGCCTGACCTAGCAATTGCAGTCAGATTTATTCAAGGTGTATACGTAAGGCCCCTGTTCAAGAGCTAGACCCCAGATTGGACCCTTGAACAAGGAAAACAGCAAGTAGGCCAGGTGAAAATATAATATATATATATATATATATATATATATATATATATATATATATATATATATATATATATATATATATATATATATATATATATATATATATATATATATATATATATATATATATATATATATATATATATATATATATATATATATATTAGTAATAACGCACGATCAAGTGTGGAACAGAAATAGACTTCCAACTCATATCAGGATCGAACCCAGGTCTTTCAATTGAAAGGCAAGGTCGCTGCCAACTAAGCCAGACGAGTCATAAAAGAAGTTGGAACCTAATTACAACTGTACCTTAAAGGTGGGTACACACATGAGAGCCGAACTTTGTATGTGTAACTGAGTTACGCATATACAGTTACAAGGTGTCAAAATGTTGAGGACGAATCGTAACCACGTTAAGCACGTAACTTCATTGCAATCCACTGCGATCATCAGTTTGTCTCTGTCCGGGTTTTTTACCGACGATGACCACCATGCAAGTAGCAGCTGCCGCGTATATTTATATACATTATTTAACGAAGATGAAGCGAAATAAAAGAAGATGGTGGCAATCAAGGTTATATACTAGAAGGGTAGAATACAGTGGTCGGGAATTACTCGCTGACATGAGATTCCAAGAAGGACCTCTTCCTCACTCCAATGATCAGCCATGGTAGACATATACGCACTTACACCAAGGGCATGAGACTGACCAAAACAAGGGACTCTACTATGGACGGCCTTGTTCATAGCCGGTGTGAACAAGTTCAGCAACGTCTGTTGTTACGCGTGAAAATACAGGTCCCGTCCACACACTGCGTAACGTGCAAAGAGACCTCCCTTTGGTTCGGGACCCAAAAACCGACAATTGCCGGGACGGAGGGCGAACGGAGCCTCGAACCTCGCGGGTTCGGGGTTCGGGTTCGAGGAACCGTCCACACTTGCGTTTTTGGCACACGAATCGGTTACAATACAAGGTTCGGTTCGCACGTGTGTACCCACCTTACTTTACCTGGACAGGGGAAAACACGCTGGTATGCGAGGCAGTTAGCCTTCCCAGGTAAAGCCATAGTTTCCAACTTCTTTCTTTGGCAGCGTCCTTGCCTCTTAGTTGAAAGACCTGGGTTCGACCTGATGTGATTCAGAAATTTATTTATATATATATATATATATATATATATATATATATATATATATATATATATATATATATATATATATATATATATATATATATATATATATATATATATATATATATATATATATATATATAAATTATTGAGCAAATTTAATATCAGTCGTTTGGGAAAGCCATATTTTCAGCACAATACCATGTTAGGTACAGTAATAATTGTAGCAAAGAACTATTATGATCCGGCAGAAATTTTTATTTTGACAAGACCAAGATTTGACCAAACAAACTTGGTCCCACAAAGAAACTGAAAGAAACTGAGCTGATGAATTCCACCCCTTATGCGACAGATGCGGGTTAAGTGATTCAGGAATTGCTGACCAGGTTAATAAAATTGCGGAATTAAATCAGAGAATTCCACATCCTGGAAGGAAAACACGTGGCTGCGGTGTTGCGAATCCTGTTGGGTAGAGCAAAGACGAACTTGTCTCTCTTTGTGGTTGGTTTTATCTTTGCTTGATGACACGAATAATTTTAAGTATACATGAACACATTTGGAGTTGTTTCAATTAGAGCAGTTCATTTTATAATTATAAACTGAAAAATCAGCTGAAGAAGAAAACATTTAGCCTGGTGTTTAGCAGTGGCTGAATTGAAACATTTCTCTTTCTCCTGCGGTACGCTGTATGACTTTAATGAAGCGTCTGCCTGCAGCAACAGTTTTAAACTTATTATTGCAGTGAGAGATGTTTCATTACAGTTGACCTGGCTGCTAGCTTACGTGCGATAACAATAATTGATCCGTGCATCAGATCCGGTAATGAATACGCCAGTATGCCGGACAAAACGCGTAACCGATTATGTATATTCCCAGGGCACCAGAGGGTGTGAATTACTCGGAAACCAGAGAGAGAGAGAGAGAGAGAGAGAGAGAGAGAGAGAGAGAGAGAGAGAGGAGAGAGAGAAGGTGGGGCCTATGAAAGGGGGAAAGAGAGGCAGCTGTGAATGTAGAGAGAGAGAGAGAGAGAAATATTGAGAGATAAGTTTGTTAATTAATTAAATATGCATATCTATTTGCTCAGTCTCGTAAAAAAAAGGTCTTCTTTACCTGTTAAATGTCAGGTCAAATGATCAAGTATCATACGTACTTCCGATATTTTACTTAAGCATTTCTGACTTTGTCTTTCGTCTTCTTCATATAGCAAAATATCGAAACGGACAAAATTGCCCAGGTCTTCTCATGAGTTGACATACTTGCGTTTTGCAGAAATACAGCGGATAGGTATAATTCCTCTTTGCATTTATGTTTGAAATAAATGTTTTGTAATTGTGAGGTGAAATGAGTATTTAGCTTGCAAATGCCGGGTGTAATTAATTAACTAAAATTCAAGAAAACATATCTCAGTTTTTATGCTAAATTAATGTAATTAATCTTGACCCATCACGTTACCGTCTTTTCTGAATTTTAGTGGACTTCGTGCTCTCTACGATGGAACCAAATTCTCATGACGGTGCAGGAGGGTGGATGTGTCATGTCTCCCCTACCCTCCCGATCCCCTACCTACCCAGCCCCCACCCGGGGTGGAAAAACAGGTTTGCAGGAG
>NC_089742.1:24068149-24073149 GCF_040412425.1 Macrobrachium rosenbergii | reverse complement strand
TTCAGATTATCATGTTAATGTGCACACACACACACATACACATGGTATATATATATACATATATATATATATATATATATATATATATATATATATATATATATATATATATATATATTTATATATATATATATATATATATATATATATATATATACATATATATATATATATATATATATATATATATATATATATATATATATATATATATATATATATATATATATATATATATATATATATATATATATATATATATATATATATATATATATTATGTATACATATATGCATATATATTTTATATATATATTTATATATATATATATATATATATATATATATATATATATGTGTGTGTGTGTGTGTGTGTGTGTGTGTGTGTGTGTTTTCGATTTCGCATGCACCAGAAGATTTACAAGTATTTTATACTCCAAGTAGGTATATTTTTTTTCTTTATATATATATATATATATATATATATATATATATATATATATATATATATATATATATATATATATATATATATATATATATATATATATATATATATATATATATATATATATATATATATATATATATATATAGATTTATAAGTATTTTATACTCCAAGTAGGTTTCAACGTTTAAATAGTGTTTTTGGGCCTTATTTTATATTACATATATATATATATATATATATATATATATATATATATATATATATATATATATATATATATATATATATATATATATATATATATGTGTGTGTGTGTGTGTGTGTGTGTGTATGTATGTATATGCATGTATAATCTTTTTTCAGCGAAAATACGATGGTGATAATGGTTCTTTTCCAACTCTCGTAAAATATATCTGAATTCGACAGATATATTTTGCATTGTTACAAAGCATTCCATTTTTAATTCATTCAAAAACAATATGCCTCATTGTTTTTCTAAATTTTTCGTTTGCACAAATTTCTTCACACGTGTTTTCAATGATTTTTCACTTCACGAAATAATCCTATTTCGTTAAGACACGATCTTGGAACTATGATTTCTATTACACGACTGAACTGAACGCTTTAATTTTAATTTAATTTTTTATTTACTTTCTCTTTGGTATGCGTTACCCATTCCCTGCTCTTTTTTAATCTGCAGTAATGTCTGTTGTAAGGGGTAGAGAGAAATAGAGAGAATTCCTTATGTAGAGGCTTGTTAACAAAAACTTTTTACTTCGTTTAAGCATATCGTTTTAAGCGTAATAATTTACTTGCATTTTCATTTATTTATTTGTTGGTTATCTGGTTTTCTAATGATTGATCTCTTTCTGTATTTTTTATTCCCTTCTGTTACGTCTTTGGAATGAACACCATATTCTTAGGAAGTTTGAATTTAAAGTCAATGGCCCCTGCTGGCTTGTTCCATATGAATTGGGTTCACCTTTTGAATAATAATAATAATAATAATAATAATAATAATAATAATAATAATAATAATAATAATAATAATAATAATAATAATAATATCACATTTTCGTCGACAAAGCCTTTCCCGAAAACATTTCAAACTACAAAGATCAACCCTGTAATAATTTCTGTATACGTTTTGTCATTATAAAACGAAACATACGGCCGATCTACATCCAGCAAAAATCAAACCCAGAACGGAGATCCCGCTACTATCAAAACAGTCTTTGGAACAGATGCTGACTGCACATTTCTTTCTCAAAGGCTTCACCAAGCTCCTGTCTCGTTCTGACTCACCAAACGTTTTTTGCCCTTCGATCAACCATAAAGTGTTGTAACTCGGACAATAAAGGAGCGTGTTTGTCCGTCGAAGCTGAACGACGCCATTACAATAACCAAAACAAAAGTAAGCACATCACCCAATAAACCACATGAAGCGCAACATCAAAAGGTTTTCGTGGCAAATAACCAAAGTAACATCATCAACCATGGTATTGATACATGCAATTTAACAAATCTAAACATGAAGTAGTGAAATAGTAATAAAAATACAAGGCCAGAAATCCTTTTCCACACAAGCAACACCACAATTGACATGATAAAAAGTGCCCAAATTACTCTTTAAATTAACTAAAGGAATCGCACATATATTTTACACTAGCTCACGATTCCAGGATATTGATGCTCTTCTGTCTGAATAGTTCTCCCACTCTGTTCAGCCAGCGTTCGCATCTTCTCTTTCCTCACAACTCTGTAATTACTATAGGACCGAACTACTGCAAAATTTCTGATCTGTCTTTTCACTTGTGTTAATCATTATATCGCTTCATTTTAGTATCCAGATATTTCTTACCCGTTTGGTACTTTGGATACCACAAGTTCTACCGAGAATGTTTCCTATCAGCGGCTAACTTTCCCCTCACATTCATGCCCGACATTTACACTTCACCACTATACGTGTAGATATACGAGTATAAAAAAATGATTTAGAAAATTTTTTTCTTATGAAGAGAACGCCCTTAATGACAAGACAAAGGTGCACGAGAAATTCACGTTATTAACTTTGTTTCACATCAGTGTCTTACGATTCTTCGTAGCAACGTGAGCAAGAAAGCCATGAAATATACTACTGGCGTTTCGTAATGTGGTGTTCTTATGAATTATGTGTAATCAGTAATGCATCGTTAACTCTGAAATATGATGAACGCAAGCAGAGAGGCTGAAATATCGCATTGTAGTTTCTTTTGCGTAAATCATCATAAAAGATGCAGTAGGTCGTAAAGTGAGTAGAAGTCATGATCGCCTTTTCTAGTTTTACTGTTCTAGTAAATTCTTTATGAGCACAGTTTTTCCTGCCAGGCGCTGAAAGGCTTGTAAAGTTCAATGGTGAAAGAAAGATCTGTGTAATGATTTTTTTTGTGATGTATATAATTATATATATATATATATATATATACATATATATATATATATATAATATATATATATATATATATATATATATAGATAGATAGATAGGTAGATAGACAGATATATAGATATATAGATATATATATATATATATATATATATATATATATATATATATATATATATATATATATATATATATATATATATATGTATGTGTGTGTATGAAAATATTTCTTAAAGAAAAACAATAGAATATCAATGAATAAGTTCACCTTTCTTTGGTAAATTCACTGGTTTGTTATTCAAAGGAGCATTTATTACCCAAGAAGAAATGTGGAATCTATTCCCATAATTTATTTTTGAACAAGCCATTCGGGCTAATTCTGGTTTGATAGATTTGGGAGAGTTTTCCTTTAGTTTTTTAGCACTGCATATTTTGCAGGAAGTAATGCGTCCCAGGATTGCCATTTGCATAAATTGAACAATGAAAATATCCTGATAAACAACATATTTGCAACGTAATTGCCTCATTTTGAAACGCAGGTTTTCTTAATAATTCTGTTTCTAATTAGGCTTTTTCCATTTTTGTAAATTTAGTCTACCTAACAATTATTATGATTTTGTTTGAAATTATTTTGTGAAAAGTTTAACTTGTTGTAAGATTGGGAGTCCCTCTTCAGACATCGTGTATTTGTCTTTCATAACCATAGTTGTTGTGTTGTCATATTTTTAGTATTAAAACAACCAGTAGAATAATAAAAATAATCAGTTGATCAAACTTTGTAGAACAATCGAAAAGTCGAGTAAATATGATGAATAAACACTGCGTAATGACATGAAAGGTGGGGAGACAATTGTGACGAAAATGACTTAGAGATTTCAAGCAGAACAACCCGGCAATGAACAGGATGAAGAGAGAGAAGTGAAAGTAAATGCTGAATGAATTTAGTTGTGGCGCGTCGCGCTTAAACTGGATTATTCGCAGCGTTGATTAGAAAAGCCTTTAAATGACATTAACTAAGTTATTATTTTAAAAGTTTGAAGTGCAGCGTTGATCCGAAAAGCTCGAAAATGATTTATAAACAGCGGTATTTCGAAAGCTTAAACATCGCTGGCAACCAGCGTTTATTAGTAATGCTTAAAATTAATTATAACCAGAGTCGATTTAGAAAACTCAAATAATAATGATAACTAATGTGGGTGTAGAAAGCCTAGAATCAGTTTTAACCATATTTTATTTATATAATCATAACTGATATTGCACTTTCAGTCAGATGTGCATGTGTATTTTTCAAGTATGAACAAATATTAGACTGTCAACTTATATGTATGTATGTATATATGTATAATGATATTAGCTTTATCAGTTGAAGTGTCTCTAACAACAACCATTTTTGCACATACGAACATAACGCTGTCGATCATATTAGGCTTGCAAAATCCAAATTCATGGAAATCAGGAACCCGAAAGCTTGTCACTTAACCTAAACCAAATCCATTTCCAAAAGACAGACGCCTACGTTAAACACATCTCTATTTGAACCGGAAATGACAACAGATCTGGAACGAGCAATTTGGGAGAGCAAATATGATCAATGATTTTTTAACTCAGCTTTGGGTCAGGAACAGACCTCAGTCCATTCAGCTGTTCGAGGCGATACTGACTATTTCGCTTATATATTCAGATTATTAATAATAAGCGATAAAGTTTTATTATTATTATTATTATTATTATTATTATTATTATTATTATTATTGGTGAAGAAATCCACAGAATATATATATATATATATATATATATATAAATATATATATATTATATATATATATAAATATATATATATATATATATATATATATATATATATATATATATATATATACATATATATTCTAAAATATATATATTACATATATTTCTAAAAAATATATTTCCATCTACACCACTGTGGATTTCTTTACCATTTTAGTGACTCATGCTATTATGAGATTTTTATGGATTATTATTATTAATTATTATTATTATTATTATTATTGTAGTTCACCGAATGATTACGTAATTTCCAGGCTCTTCTCCAATGAGAGGTGAAAATTAGCCTTCTAATTTTAAAAATATTGACGCGTGAAT
>NC_089742.1:24060649-24063149 GCF_040412425.1 Macrobrachium rosenbergii | reverse complement strand
AAATTCAATAATGATGCCTCTTTACTTTTGTCCAGTACTCCACCGTTCTGAATTAGTGTACTTTTTGATGGGAGACTAATTATAGGATTCAATGAAAGAATAAACACATCGAAAATGTTATTTTTAAACGAATGACCCAGTTAATTTCATCCAATTCCAAAATAAAAAGTCATTTATAAAGAGGCCTGTTTGATTAACATTACTGTGTAAAACGTCAATTGTAATTGTTCACATTATTATCTGTTACAGAAATGAGCGGATACATCGATTATGAGTTAATTTGGAAAATTTTTTAATGAAGTAGATAAACATTCGGGACATTTGGAAATAAATATGAATATCTGTTGGGTTCAATGAGTTAAATAATTACATCATTTAGCCATTAAACTGTGGGTCTCGTAATATAGAGGGAAAACGGAGACTAACTTTCTGTAAAATTACAGCAACTACAAATCTTTTAGGGTAATAAGTAAAACTTTTGACACTAATGAAAACTGTTTCGGAATGAATTGCTAATGTTTCGGTCCATGATTCTGATATATTTTAGCATTAAAGTTCTCATATTTCCAAATTTTATCTCATGTTTAGATTATAAGGACTGTCTTGAATCAGAGCATACATTTTTCAGGTTTGTCATCTTCAAGAATCCTATAAATCTCATCTTTGATATTTATCACAAACTTGTTCAGTCTTTTTCAGCTGCGGTAGGTAACGATGAGATCCGAGAACCAGAGAGAATGAATGAGTAATAGTTGCTGATATAGCACCTAATACTTTCTTATATTTATTGTTTGTATCTTGAGACGGGTGGTAATTATGGCAGTTACCAACAATTGTCCACTCTTTTGAGCATGAGAACTTCTAATCTGCACACTTCTTTATGTTTTGTTTACGTATTTTCCTCATGATGATCTCTCAAGTTTCGTGTTGAGTTCAAAGTACAATTCGTTGTGGGCTAGAAAGTCTGTGGGGTTATATTTAGCTGTGGGCGGGTTATTTTGAAAATTTTGGAATGTAGTTTATAGCATAGCGTTATATTCATGAAATATAGCGTGCATATACCCTAGACATTTGCAGCTGCTGTGTTATTTAAATTCAACAGTTATGAAGATGAAGCTCAGAGGCTGGAAGCTTCGTATGACCGTAAAAGAAAAAGTAATTTTCTAATATCAGGATCAGGAGATTACCATTAATACAACACTCTAATAAAGGAGGGGATGCTGATTATTATTATTATTATTATTATTATTATTATTATTATTATTATTATTATTATTATTATTATTATTATTATTAATAATAAGGAAAAGAACTGGATAAATTCCCATTTACTTTTCCTCCCATTTTGTTCGCCCTCTTACGATACCATGGATGATGTCGATGAGACAGCAACGGTAACATAGTTGCTTTAGCAGATATGAAATGTTTTTCATTCATCATTTGCTAGTTTCCTTTTACCGAAGCAAGTAAACCACGAGAGGCCCCATGCGGAATCGATATTCATCTCCCCTGATTTACTAGATCCTCCAGAATCAGATTACCCGGCGCCAGTGACGGAAAATATTATATAAAATATAGAAATGTTTCTATTTATGAATGAATCACAACCTCCGCTTCCGCCTCCACATGTTCTGGGAAGAGAATACTAACAATTCTAGAGGCAGGAGCAAGATAACACGCCTCAGCAAATACATTTCTCATAGGGTAGAAGCAACACATACGCCGGTGAAAACATAATGTTCTTAGGACTTCAGCATCTTGAACAGTGGTAAATCTTACCTTTCTCTGCATCTCGCGAACCCTCTGACGTGCATTATTTACTTTAATTAAACTCAGCGAAGAGGACATCATTTAACTGGAAAGGGATAATGAAGAAGCAATAAAGAATTCTGATGTGTAATTATGCACATAACATTTAATGTCCAAACGAAACGTAATGTTTTATATTCGTCCTTAACGTTTAAGACAAATTACCAAATAATAATAATCTTTTAATATCTAGGAAATCTTACACAGTATTCTTTTAATATCAAGCATAATTTTCAAGCATTTGCATAAACTGGATTCGATGGCTCAAAAAATAGATTCCCGTGAAGTTCCAACATTCAGTGCCCTTCAAAATATGCAATCTCAAGAGATTAAATATTTCAATTATCTTTTGGAACATTAAGTAACTAGTAGCATTTGAAAGGAAAAATGAATTCGCCTCCCAAGCCTCCGTTTAGCAGGATATCCGCTTGTAAATTTAAAAAAAAATCAATAAATAAGGAGAAGAAAGAAGGAATAAACCGCACACACAGAGTAACAAATACTAATGTTTATTGGGTGGGCGATGGATAAAGGTCTCCTGTGACTCGGGGGATTTGGCGCCGTCTTTGTCCAACCTTTATAGCAAATGCTGAGTTCTGTGGATATTAAATTCTGTAAAGCTGGCACGCGTGTACAGTAATTTACTGGAGATCACAGGCTTTAAAACAATATTAAAGACTTCCTTTCCAGG
>NC_089742.1:24035649-24048149 GCF_040412425.1 Macrobrachium rosenbergii | reverse complement strand
CGAGTTAATTATTAATTACTGTAATTTATATAGCCCTGACCTATGACCCAGCGTAATCCTGTCAATTAAAGCTAAAAGTTTACCCCAAAAGACAGATAATTACTTAATTAGATTCGAATGTGGTTACTGATATTTGATTTATCATGAAAAATAAGTTAAGAAAACCACATTGATCAACCATCTCCCCAACAAATAAAATCCCTTGACATGAAGAAATGTACATGAACCAATAACAGCTCCCCAATTCGTCCCCTTTGGACACAATAATATTTTCCCTACTTTAGGGTAATATGCATTGATATCTAGTAACCGCTATAAGTAGTTCTTTTATTAAAGGCTATTCCTCTTTCAAACAAAGGTAGATCAGGTCTCAAGACTTACCCTCTCCCTAATTCTTAATTACTGCAAAGGGAATATCTTAACCAGTCGAGGTTTCTAATAATTGTTCTTTGTAAATCGACTTATAACTGGGATATGGTTTTGCCAGGATTCCTTTGTTTGGGACTGAGAAGAGAGAAACTTAGACCAGGAAAACAGTGAGAGATAACAGAAGACCAGCAAGCAATTGTCATTCTCAGACTTACTGTTACGTAAGTAACTTACTTGATGCCCGGTGTCTGAAACCAATGTTCTTGGACAAGTTAGAAAAAAAGAAAAGGGAGGATATAAGGATGCGGGAGTGCGACCGCTTGCTTCCTTTGCTCGTGGCCGCTCTACTCTCTCTGACATCGGGTCATACGGGTCCTGGTTTGTTGTTGTAAACAGCCATATTTGTAGCCTGAAAATGACAAAAACTCACCGATACACAGTTCACAGGAAAAGGAGGTTAAAGTATATACCTAAAGGTGGTCCTGGCAAAACAATACCTGTTGGATAAGTCCCTAAACTAAACATATAAGCTTAGCTACTTTAGAAATATATTTATATAGCTTTGTCTTTCTTTTGGTTTGATTATATTTCTACTAAAAATACTAACAGCAGAATATATATATATATATATATATATATATATATATATATATATATATATATATATATATATATATATATATATATACATATACATATATATATATATATATATATATATATATATATATATATATATATATATATATATATATATATATATATATATATACATATATATATATATATATATATATATATATATATATATATATATATATATATATATATATATATATATATATATATATATATATATATATATACCCACATTATAAATACTAGCAAGGTATTTACTCTTCCCTAGAAGTTTTGGCTTTGAATAGGAAGAATGGACATTTGACCACTGGAAATAGTGTTATTCGTAAAACAGGCATCTTTTACCGAGAAAATTCTGCTAACTTTGAAAAAAGCCAAATGACACAAAAATGAAATATCGTTTTGCATTTAACGAAGCTTTATAATAATAATCGATGATATTAAATCTTTTTAGATCAATCATTTTCTTTTCTTTTTTAAGGACACCAATCCCTGAAATTGATGGTATGCAATAAAAACGACCATACAGGAGCTTAAACGTGTTCTGAATATTTGAGGTTCATTAGAGAGAGAGAGAGAGAGAGAGAGAGAGAGAGAGAGAGAGAGAGAGAGAGAGAGATCTGGTAACTGGGAGCATATTTCACAAACGTTGCACATTAGCAGGACTTTTGCTTCAAAGAGAATGACTTGTTGATGCTTTAGTGGCGTTAAAAGTCTTTCTCCAGATTCCATTTATTTTTCGTTTTGAAATAATGCTTTTTGGTAGCTTGCGCAAAGAGTTATTAGCTGCCGTAAATCTGTTTTTATTCTAATACAGAATAATATCAAAACGTCCAATTTAATTTTTGCAATGTGAAATAGTTCCGCCCATAAATGTTTGTAAAGCTGAATTTCATAAAAGTATTGGATATTTATTATATAAAACTCTGAAAGTTGATTTTTATTAAATTACACATCCAAAATATATTCCATTACTATGTTTGTTTTTCTCTTTTTCCATGTGGGCATATTAAATGGTTAAATAGTAATAATAATAATAATAATAATAATAATAATAATAATAATAATATCATCATATAATAATAATAATAATAATAATAATAATAATAATAATAATAATAATAATAATAATAATAATAATAATAATTTCACTTGATAATTTGTGATATATGTGAAACGTGCAGGTTATACAATCTCTATTCGGTGTTGGAAACACAAAACCCACGAATGACATTTAAGTTTCTTGTCTCTTAATGTCTTATTCATTTTCCTTTGTTACACCAGTTTTATCCCTTTCATTGTAAGCCGAGTAGTGCCAAGTGTTTTTCTGTATAGCCTTTCAATTTGTCTTTAGAAAACCCTTGACTAGAAAGGCAACGGAGGGAATTATTCTTTGATGTCGGTGATGATAATGATTATATCCGTGATAGGACCTTCTGTAAAAGCAGTTAAAATGAAGCGTTTGCTGAGTGAATAGTTATGAATGATTTTTTGCTAAGTCATATATAATTGTAACATATTTTAGAAACTAAAATCTCTATTCTCGGTGAGATATTTGCTGTGAAAAAGAGGAATGTTTTCTGCACTTAAATTCTTCCGTCGTAAGACTCAACAAAAACTCTGCAATTATGAATTCTGCAACCTAATAGTTCAATGTAATCCGTGGACTCCTGCTTATTAGTGACAAATGGAATCACGAAATAAAACAATTAAAATATTCCGGAAAGACCGACTGACTATTAGTATGTATTTCATGTCACTAGAATTATCATTGTCGCATTCCCGACAGTTATAAAGTCATGATTTAATTTTATTTGTGCATGATGCTGTCAGTTTGATAATAACAATTTAAAAAGAATATCTGAAGTCAGATGGCACGATAGAGTTCGAACGCCTCCATAAGGGAAATAACACAAGTTTCATATGTAGATTAAGTAAGTTTGAAAGGGAGATGGAGATGGTTTTGACATGTCTTCGCACAACCCCTGGGAGAATATTGCATGATAGTGTCTGACGGTCTTTTGGGGGTAACAGAAGAATTGAAAGACCCAGACATAATTAGAGGAAAGGTATGAACTGGGAGCTGAATAAGAGTTGATATTTGTTCAAGGTGAAACATAATGTCAGCGTGAATGACTATGCATGCTTATAAATTTCCTTTTAGCTTTAAACAAGTGTTCTAATTTCATTCACTTTTTATTGCAATCGGAATCCTTTTTATGATTAGGGAAATTCATTAAGTGTCATTAATCAGCACTTCGTACAAATATATTGTTTTTGTAGTTTTGCTCATAATAGTTATTTTTTGAAATGCTTTACATGTAATTAATATTGATATTTGCCAAATGCCTTTGTTACGGTTTTCACTGCTGTAAGGTTTTCGCATACCCAAGGAAGTAATTATACTCTAAATCATCATTACACCAGGTTACCTATACGCCATTTTAAATACACTGTGAATAACTGATACTTCGGTGGGAAAAGCCGAAATTCTGAAATAATCTGTACATGATTCCCTAAGAAATTACATTTTCTCAAGTGATTTGCGTAATTAGTAGTACTTGTGCTCACTTTTGTACCCATGGTTTCGTATCTTCTACAAAATAATCTCCTAATTTTTTGCCAACTAACCATTTGTTTGTATCTACAATGCTTATTTTGTTGCAAGTTCAAATATACTGTAAAAATAATACTTAACTAATAGTTAAAGGGTAATTAGTAGTAGCAATAATATTAATTATATTTTTATAGGAAACATTCGTTTTCTCTGAGCAAGTTATACAGCAAATCTAAGGTGGATTTATTATAGGTCTATATCATACATTTCGGGTACATTACTGAAGACAATCAACGACGGCTGTATATATTGTGGACTAAAGGAACAGGCAAAAAAAAATGAGAGTTGAGATTTCGTTCATAATTTTCGCGTATATTATGATTCATGAAATACGTCTTAGTGAGTTAAATCTGCCATTAAGTGTAAGAAATTTTGATGCTGAAGCTATGCTCGAAAAAAATGAATTATTTTGGGGGGCGGGGAGACCGACACTAGCCACTGGACCTCATGTCTATTCATGCCATGGCACCGGAGGGCTCGTTTCGAGTAAAAAAATATCTGTGCCTTTGAAAAGCCAACAGTAACTTGATAAAATACTTTGGCACTCAACCTGTTACATCAGACAGAATTTTTTCTCCCGTACTGGTGTTCATAAATATTTTTCCAGAAGAAAAGAATAAATGTTTGTATTTCCATAATTAGTGTCAATCAACGAATGCTAAATATTAACATGCTAGCCACGTAGATTCTTGCAGCCAATGAAGGTGTGTAACCTGACTCATAAGACCGTCTGTGGCAGCTGCACAGGGTTGCCAACCTCATTCTAAAAATCAATGTTAAGAGGCTTTTAACAATACGCCAAGGCCTGTTGTCAGCTGTGGTAGGATAAAACGGGACCAAGAAGTGAACAGAGTGACTGAATAAATCACTTGTTAAGGCAGTTATTTGAAGCAGAAAGAACGCAAACCAGTACTTTAATCAAGAGAGTAATGGGTATTGATAACGACAAGACATGACTGGAATTAGAAGAGAAATGTAAAAGGGGAAGTTAAGCAGACCCTTGGACATAAACTGACGTATTTCTATTTTTTTTTTTTTTTTTTTGCTTCACTCATGAATTTTATCATTTCATATGAAATGAATGTTTTATAAACTCATATAGAAAGCCAGTAATGATTAAATTTTCCTTGTACAGTTTTCTGAAGAAAGTTGAGCAGAATTCTCGCAGGACTTTGTTGACAAGAACTTATTCTATCACGACATGAAATACATAAAAACAAGATAGACATCCTTGGTAAAAGCAAGATGTATGTTAACTCTTTTCAATTTTACTTCCAGTTTCCTAAAGAAAAAGGAAAAATAAGGAAAAACGTTCGAGAAACAATACGATAGTTCTGATCGATGCATTTCCAGGAGAAGTAAATGCGGAAAGATTTTTATTCCATGAATAAAACGAAGTTCTGGAGCGGGATGGGCGATGGAGGGATCTGCTCACTTATTACTTTTCTTCGAATTTGCCTTTTGATTTATTGCTCTTGATCTGCAGATACTCAGACTGAGCATTTGTGTCTCATACGCGAATGAGGTTTTCGTAGTTTCTTTTTAAAGCTGCAGTTTTCACTAACGACACAATTATAATAAACAAACGGCATTAATGATTTCGCTTCTAAATGTTTACTCTGCCTTTGTCCGCTTCGAAGATATTTGAATATTTGTAAACTAACTCTTTAGTTATTAGTGTCCAGCATTTTCCAAACATATTTTTCTCTGAAATTGATAAGTATACTAAATTATAAAAAGGAATGCAAGAAAAAACAGGAATCTTGTAAATATTGGTACTGTAATTTAATCAACCAACTGTTCTTTCACAAAGGAAAATGAATCCTACATTTAATCCAAATATTTTGTATGATATTTTTCATCTAATAAAAAACTGGTTTGATATATGCAAATCCTAAGCTGACGAACGCTACTAACATGCAACGCATCCTTTTCTTTTCATTTTTTCTTTATCTTTCACACAGTGTTATATTCGATGATGAAACTTTGTTTGCTGGCACGCGTGTTGTCATTGTTATCTTGGCTTTGCTTCAGTTTTTTTTACTTTTCAGATTTTGCGTACATTTCTAAATATGTAATTTGATGATTTATTCATGCATATTAGTTGTTTGTATGATTATTTATGACTGTTTTGTTCTCCTTTTCTGTTTTCACATATTTTCATTATATCCTGTAGCCTTTTTCAACTAATTAACATCTGATTCAAGAGAAAGTCGTTTCCATGTAAGCTATTAATATCCTCGCTATTTACACAATTAAATGTTTGTGGAATATTTCAAATTTAGATTTTTTTTTCGTATACAACATCTTGGTCACAAACCTGCAGTATGTTCTCTCCAGTTGAAGATGTATAATTGCTCTAAATTAAAACTAAACGAGTTTTGATACTACGAAACCTTTGAAATTTTATGCTTATCTGTTGTCTGTTTTGACTAAATTTCTTATAATTGCATATTCAAAGACATTCCTAAAATGTTTAGGTATTTGCAAATATATTTAGCAGTTGAAAAATAATAAAAGAAACAGTTACTGTCAAAACATTTTTATGGTAATTTGCATTACATCTTAAACTAGGATTCATCAGTGACATATTTCAAATACTCTTACGGGAATTGAACAAAAATATAAGATAAAATAAAATAAATATAATATAATATGAAATAATCAAATTGTTGTATTAGACAGCGAAGTTTTAACAGTTCTATGTTTACGCATAAAGCGTCATCGGAGAGACACGCTCATGTTTCCTGGTTGCGAAGAACACAGGGCATTTTTTGGAAATATTTTTTGTAACGGTTCTAATATTTCATGATGGCTTTCTCGTCTGAGTGTGTTGTAGGCGGTTGGGATTGGTTGTTGCTTAAATGAACAGGTTTGGATTGTTAAGCAGTCCATTGCCCGGGTTTTCAAATGGCGGGTAATGAAAATGATTTTTTAGAAATAATTTGCAAAATAATCAGGCAACAGGACGATAGCTGATGTTGAAACACTGTGATTAAAGTACTTAGTCATTTTGCCAACGTTATTTTACTGCGATTTCATAAGGTAGATGTAACTGAACTAGAATTTTGATTTCAAAAGTTTTTAGAAGTATAAAGTACTTTATCATAAGATTTACTTTCTAACTGATTTTTTTTCAGTAATTGCTGTTTATCGGTAATCAAATTCTTTGTTATTATCTAGAATAATTAACATATATTTTTATATATTTACGAGTTTTGTTTGACCTGGAAGTTCTTATCTTGGCAATGACTCATCTGACTGGGGACCAACATGTCCGTAAAAAGCATGAAGTTAAGTAAAATGATATTGCAAGTAAGGGAAGGACTCGGGGGAGAAATTCCGAGTCTAAATTAATTAAATGTATCTACATTGCTCAGAAGAATCAATTACAAGTAAGCCGATTATGCTGGAGTCTTGGCACCTTTCAAGCTAAATTGTACAAGTGTTAGAAGAAATAGAGTGCCACACGATAAGCAATGAAATCTGATGAATAACACTCTATGAAATGCTTGACTTATGGGAGTAGGGGCACAGTGGAGGCAGATGGTTCTACAGCGATACACACCCTTTCTGCAAATACAGAGAAAGGAACACGATCGCTGGGTAAGCCAAAGCACAGACTAATCTTTACAAAGGGAGTGCTGAGGCTGAAGGAGATGACATCAAAAGATGATTCAGGGTGTAAGCACAATGCAAGCAGAAAAGGAAAGGGTATAGGATAAGAGTACTAGATAAATGACCAAACACTCCCAACCCCAGAACACAATACCTTAATTCCTTGAGCGAAGATCCGTGGATGCAAAGTCAATGGCTTCTTGGGCGAGTTGGACGCCTATACTCGGCACTTGGGTGGCACTTCGATGTTTAGGCTGTTGGATATACAAAGGGTGAGCGGTTGCTCGGGTGACGGAGTATCGCACAGCGGCGGGTTACTGGGTCATTGTCATGTCTGCGTCTGTCTTTGTTGACCCCTGGCCAGCCTTATATGACCTCTCTTTTCTGCTGGTGTTCACTGCCCTGGGCAATTCAGGTGTGCCGATCTTCGAGCGCGATATCCGTTAATCTCCGCTGCTGGCATTTCACATGTCAGCCCGAGAAACAAGGGTTTGTCTGGAAAGAGGAGTCTTCGGCCAGCAGAGTCATAAAAACAGATTAATATAGGCGATTTTGGAGAGGCTTAACGAGTGAGGGTACAGAGACCCTGACGAATCAACTGTCAAATTTTAATTTAAAAAAGTAGCTGCTGAGGGTCTCGTCTTCTTTGCTTTGTTGGGGCTTCTCAACAAGGAATCATGGAGGGCCGTGCAGTAGTGATACTCCTAACGATGTAATAGGCACAATATGCACTGGGACCGGGAGTATCAGCAATTGGGTGAACTATAAAATATGTATGATAAAGAAAATCTTTAAGCTTATGGAAAAGAAGGAAATATATCAAACTGAACTATATGTGAAACAGAAATAAAAATAATTGGGAACAGACCTAGCGGGACAGAGAATTTGTATTGTTTAATGATGAATCAATCCTGATTCTTCACCGTGGAAATGTAATTGAAAACGTAATATTTAAAATTGATCCTTAATTTAAGTTTCAGTATACATATCCTGCGTAAATAACAGCAGAATTCATGTTGCTAAAATCATTCTTGTAAATGTGCATTAGAGGATATTTCTTCCATCTCATGAGCTTGAATAATTGCCTTAGATAAAAATAAATTATTATATTTTATTCTTCATATTAAATAAGAATATTATTGAGGATACATTCTTCTCGGCTGTCCCTTGTATTTCCCGTGTATAGTCTCGTTATAAAAGTTTCTTTATACATTATATATATATATATATATATATATATATATATATATATATATATATATATATATATATATATATATATATATATATATATATATATATATATATATCTCTCTCTCTCTCTATCTCTATCTCTCTCTCATCTATATATATATATATATATATATATATATATATATATGTATATATATATGTATATATATATATCTATATATATATATATATATATATATATATATATATATATATATATATATGAAGATATTTCTTAAAAAAACGATAGAGCTTGAATGAATAAGTTCATATTTGTTTGCTAAATTCACTAGTTTTGTTATTCATTGGAGCGATTATTACCCAAGAATAAATATGGAATCTATTCCCATAATTCATTTTTAAAAGCCATTCGGACTAATATTGGTTTGATAGACTTGGGAGAGTTTTCCTTTAGTTAGTTACCACTGCATGTTTTGCAGGAGGTAATTCGTCCTAGGATTACCATTTGCATAAATTGAATAATGAAAATATACTGGTAAACAACATATTTTGCAACGTAATTGCCTCATTTTGAAACGCATGTTTTCTTAATAATTCTGTTTCTAATTAGGCTTTTTCCATTGTTTATAGATTTAGTCTACCTAACAATTATTATGATTTTTTTTGAAATTATTTTGTGAAAAGTTTAATTAGTTGTAAGATTGGGAGTTTTTCTTCAGATATCGTGTATTTGTCTTTCATAACTATAGTTGTTCTGTTGTATTTTTAGTATTAAAAAACAATCAGTAGAATATAAAAAGATAATCAGTTGATAAAACTTTGTAGAATACTCGAAAAGTCAAGTAAATATGATCAGTACACATTGCGCAATGATATGAAAGTTTGGAAGACAACTGTGACGAAAAAGACATAGAGATTTCAAGCAGAGCAAGCAGGCAATTATTAGGATGAGGAGAGAAAAGTGAAAGTAAATGCTGAATGAAATTAGTTGTGGCGCGCCGCGGATAAACTGGATTACACACAGCGTTGATTATAAAAGCCTTTAAATGACATCAACTAAGTTATTATTTTAAAAGTTTGAAATGCAGCGTTAATCCGACAAGCTCGAAAATGATTTATAAAAAGCGGTTATTTGGGAAGCTTAAACTAAACATCGTTGACAACCAGCGTTTATTGGTAATTGTTAAAATTACTTATAACCAGAGTCGATTTAGAAAACTCAAATATTAGTGATAACTGATGTAAATGTAGAAAGCTTAAAATCAGTTTCAACCACATTCTATTTATATGATCATAACTGATATTGCACTTTCAGTAAGATGTGCATGTGTATTTTTCAAGTATGAACAAATATTAGAGTGCCAGCTTACATGTATGTATGTATGTATGTATGTATGTATGTATGTATGTATGTATGTATGTATGTATGTATGTATGTATGTATGTATGTATGCATACATAATGATAGTATCTCTGTTTGATGAATTATTTGAATTCAACAACGACTATTTTTGCATATACGAACATAACGTTGTCAATGATATTAGGCTTGTAAAATCCAAATTCATGAAAATCAGGAACCCGAAAGCTTGTCAGTTAAACTTAACCAAATCCGTTTCCGAAAGACAGACGCCTAAGTTAAACACATCTTCTCTGCTTGAACAGGAAATGACGACAAATCCGGAAAGAGCAATTTGGGAGAACAAACATGATCAATGATTTTTTAACTCAGCTTTGAATCAGGAACAGACCTCAATCCATTCAGCTGTTCTGGGCGATATTGACTATTCCTCTTATATATTCCGATTATTGATAACAGGTGGTAAAATTTTATTATTATTATTATTATTATTATTATTATTATTATTATTATTATTATTATTATTATTATTATTATTGGTGAAGAAATCCACAGTGGTGTAGATGTAAATATATATTTCGAAAAAAATATTCACATTTACACCACTGATAATTTCTCCACCATTTTTGTGAGAATTTTATGGGCTATTATTATTATTATTATTATTATTATTATTATTATTATTATTATTATTATTATTATTATTATTATTATTATTGTAGTTCACAAATTGATTACGTAATTCCCAGGCTGTTCTCAAATGAGAGATGAAAATTAGGCTTCTAATTTTAAAAATATTGACACGTGAATAAAATTTGAGAGTCACAACGAATGTAATTTTTTATATATTTTAACGTGTACATTTTATTTTGGGGAACATTTTCTGGTAGTTATAGGCTTCTTTGACATATTCCATATGAATGTTTAACATTTTGTAATAATAATAATAACAATAATAATAATAATAATAATAATAATAATAATAATAATAATACTTACTATTCTTGTTTTTATTGTTGTTATTATGGCATCACAAGCCTTGTGATAGTAGGGAATTCAGTACTATTTCTGTTGCATCAGATTAAAACACTTGCACTAGTGAATTTCCTTAACTACGGAGACGTCGTTGAAATCACCTCCTGGCTACGAGTACTTTCTAGGGGCCGAGTTTGAACTTATGAATAAAAGTGACATCATCAATATTTTATGTACGTCAGCCTTCGGCTGTTGATTTTAATTGAATCTAACTTGCTGTAATGAAGGTTTTTATTAGTGCAATTGAATTATACTCTTCTAAACTTTTCATGAACCTGGATTGATATGTGAAATTCTTGTGTTTTCCATAGGTCATGAGATAATAACTTCAATAGAACCATAAAAATTCCCATATTTTCATGTAGTGAGCGCGTTACAAACTCAGTGAGGTCAGTTGCTCTTCGTACTGAAGGGAAAAATTAGGAATATTGGGAATATTCTTTGACACGTGGAAGAGAATCCTTAATTAAATCACCACTTGATGCTGAATAGAACTAAACGTGACTTTTGTGACCATCGAGAGACTTACTTGATGGCATTTTGTGTGTCTGTGAGAGAGAGAGAGAGAGAGAGAGAGAGAGAGAGAGAGAGAGAGAGCGAGCAGGCGAAATATAACAGAATCCGGCGGATGGTGCTTGCAAAAAGTGAAACAGACATAATGTTCTCGGCTCAGGAGCAAAAGTACATTTGCCTAATCAACCGAGCAAGAGATACAGGAGAATTTCGGCTTATTTGCGTCCTATATCATCGGTAACTTATGTTCCTTGCGAGTAATGCGCGCAAGTAAGTAATGCGATATGTTGCTGGCGTTTACATAATGCGAGGTCGTTTCATATGAATTTAGCCTATTTAGTAGTACATTGTTCCCACTGAATGATGATGAAGGTAAGTAGACCGGATGAAATACATGACGGTGGTTTTATTGGTCAAACTTCATTAGATATGTAAGGGGCCATCAACTGATTAGATATGATCTTTTTTTTCAGGTCAGGTGTATTTTTTGTCTGTTAAATTGGTGAATCATTTTTTGTGGAAGTGGTGTTTAATTTCACCTGTTGTGGCCTTATATAATTCCCAAAGGAGGGGGCTCGGGATAGGATTATGAACAGTCATTTGGCTGTTGACACAAGTAATAGATTATGCACATGAAGGGGCGCGTCGATTGCCGAATTTCGAGGAATTATCGATTTTTAGTTTTTTTTACTGTTTTGGACCTGGTATATATCTAAATAAACATGTCCTTAAATATTATTGCTACAAAAATTTTTAAGTGGGTTTTTTACATTTTTGTTCACCGCATTTACCGACATTTAAGCGGCATTGAGCGAAAAATTGTCGCAAAATTTCCGTACGACTTTTTAGACAGAAGTGAGAAATATACTTTACTTTCCTACAAAAATACACATTATCTACGATAAAAACTGGCTCTCTCTCTCTCAAAAAAGTATAAAATCAGAGTAAATATGTACCTATGAATCTCGGTATCGTCCTGCGATATCGCCCTGTTAGCGATATGGAGCGACAAATTGATGTACAATGTTTGTATGCCTTGCCAATTCTGGATAGTAGAAAGTGAGAAATTTACTTCAGAATTCTACTAAAACTATACATTTTCTACGATAAGAACTTGTTCGTTCTCTAAAAAATATCAAACAAAATATCTAGAAA
>NC_089742.1:24025649-24033149 GCF_040412425.1 Macrobrachium rosenbergii | reverse complement strand
GATATCAGACAATGACCCACCTCAGCCATGTTGACCGTTGTGAAATTTGTCTGAATGTTTGGGAATTTTTATCTGTCACCGTGATTCACAGCCAAACAGTTAAAATGTCATTTAATATCCAAAGAGGAGCATCTCATGGAATTAGAATACTTTTTCTAGAGAAATTTTTTCATTTTACGTTTCTTGTATTTTCAGACTGAGTGGAGTTATATTCATGGCTAACGACTCAAAGATCAGATGGAAAATGTATAACCTTCAGAGCGAAGAGGTCATTTCATTTTTGCATAGATACATTAAAAGAGATGAATCCATGTTAAAAGAAACTGGAACAAAATCCATATGACTGTCATCGAAAAGAGTGAGAATCTTGGAAAGCCTTGGTCCTTTCTCAGGAGTCAAACACATCATAGCAGAGGCAGTGGGTAGACCAAGAAAGTCTTACAATGTGCCTGAACTAGAAACAAAAGGGGAAAAGCAGAGAAGTTAAAGGTATATTGTGAGTTGAAAAATCTGCATCAAGCCATTTGATGTTATCAGCAAGCTCAACATCACTCAGCAAAGAGAAAGACTGTGATGGTTTTGTGGTTCATTTCTTAAAGATTGGGAGTTTGACTTTCCATGTTGCCACATCAGATGAATTTGCATTTAAATCAGTCAAGAAGCCAAATAAAAAATCATGCAGGCTGATGATATCAGGCAATGATGGAGGCTTATCGCAAAAATTTTAAATGTTTGGGAATTTTTCTCTGTTTCAGAGCCAAACAGTTAAATGGATCAAACGAAAAAGGACAGTCATGGAATGGCGAATACTTCAGAGAAACTTACTTTGGTGGAGTATTTCCTGTCCTGAAAATGTATTTTCTGTTGAAGAGGTCACATTTTTGCATGATAAGGCACCATGTATCAAGGCTCTTCAGATACAGGAGCTGCTTGAAACAGTGGTACCGATTTTTTCTTGTCATGTGAATTTCCTGGTAGCTCTGGACCTCAATGTGTGTGAAAACATTGGTAGTATCTAAAGGATCGTATTGAAGCATATAGTGAACTATGATGGTATACCAATATATCCACGACCTATGAAGATAGGTGACTGAAGTGCTCAGGGAAATGGAGTTTGAGTCTCAGCTATTTTTTGCAATTTGCTGAAATCATACCCTCAAGAATGCAGGCTGTGGTACAGGCAGATGGAGACCACACAAAATATTAAATACTCAGAGAGAAACTTAAATAAATACCTGTTCTGAATTACTTTTGTTTTTGTCCATATCAACTCTATTTTATGCTGTACAGGGGGTGGGGGGTCTTATTTGAAACACTCTATATATATATATATATATATATATATATATATATATATATATATATATATATATATATATATATATATATATATATATATATATATATATATATATATATATATATATATATATATATATATATATATATATATATATATATATATATATATATATATATATATATATATATATATATATATATATATATATATATATATATATATATATATATATATATATATATATATATATATATATATATATGCACATTTTTTAGGTAACATATAAATCAAGAGAGAGCACATTTCTATTCATTTGATTACATTGAAAATTTCAGGGCATATTTCTTATATGACAAAAATAGTTTTTTGTGCAAAAATCAGCCTCTGTCTGTCATAGTTTCATAGTTATTACAAAATAACCATATTTTATTTTTTTTTTCATTTTCAAAACTTTGTTCTTTTTAAATAAAAGCTTATAACTCCAAGAAGACCGAACTAAATTCCATGAAACTTTCACGGACTCTCGTATAACAATATATCCTGACTTTGTACATGGAAAATTCATTTTTGAGTGAAACTTTTTTTTGCATATTATTTTTAAAAAGATTTAAAATCTTTTTATCAAATGCAAAAAAAAAAAAAAACTTAGAAGTCGAATTTCTAAATTTCCCACAATGGAAATTTTCATTATTAGTTGAAGAATAGGTGGTAAAAATTTGAAGCAAATCCTTCATTCTCAAGTTATTTGTAAACACTTACTTTATAATGGGGTCTTATGGAGTCAGCACTCCCCTGAAAGTTACTCGATTGGTAGGTCTGATGGACATGGTGATGTGAAGTGGTTAGGAACCTGAGTTCATTATTTTGACTGAGATCCTGGAGATTACTCCTTTCACTGATTGACAGAACTTGAAGAAATATTTTGTTGCAAACCACTTGTAACCAAATGCGCACACGTAGTTGCTGTACTATTTTAGGCATCTGAAATAATAAATTGGGTAAGTAAATTTCTAGGAATAGTAAGAAGTTTACATTTTGTTAATATATTACTTCAAGTTTTGTTATTCAGTGAAACTAGTGTCGAAAAAACGGAGAGATTTTTATATAAATGTTTTGGATATTTTCTGTATTTTTGTTTTATAGACTGAAGGGAGTTTACGCTCTGGTTAGTTAGAATTGTATTTTTTTTTTTTTACAGAAGGTAAAAATGTTCGCTCTGTGATGCATTCCGGACTGAAATACTTGGAAAAGTAAGTAACAACATATATTCTTTCTTTTTCAGTCAATAAGAAGATCGTAAAGTTTTTGGGTGTTCTATTTCTCTTTGAATTTCATTTCTGATGAATATTTCTTAATCTGTGTAAATTACGAACAATGTTTTTATAATATTGTGTAGGAAAGATTTTATTTTTCCGTTGCCACAAGTGGAACTATTTTGATAATGTATTATATTTATAAGTATATATATTATTTTGATATATATTATATATATATATATATATATATATATATATATATATATATATATATATATATATATATATATATATATATATATATATATATATATATATATAATATATATAACTTGTGGGTAAAGTCATTGTGTATCGTTGTCTCTAAACAAGACAACGTTTTGTGTGTGTTTATCAGCTGTGTGTTATTCCTAAGGCATTATGGATTGGATATTGAAATGATATTTGTGGCATAATATTTGTGCGCTTATGACTGACAAAATTTCATTATATATATATATATATATATATATATATATATATATATATATATATATATATATATATATATATATATATATATATATATATATAATGTGTATGTATGTATGTATGTATGTGTGTGTATGTATGTATATGTGTGTGTGTGAGTGAGTGATATATTTTTTATGATTCTTATCCTACCTCTCAATTACTGCCCACCGTTCATTAAAAAATCCGCTGCATATTTTATTATTATTGTTTTGTAGATGTAATGACAATGTTGACTGCTACTATTGCCACCACCTTTACTACTACTACTACTATTTCCCTTTTATTATCATATTATTAATTAACGAATTCTTCTTGAATGTGAGCCATGAATCACAGTATGTCAAAGTTACAGGAGGGCAGGTAAGAGGGAGAGGCGCGAAAAGCAACATCGAAAATGAAAGGTGGAAAACTATAGAATTAAGGGATAATGATATTATTTTACCATTTAAAGATAACACTTCATTCGTGATATTTGGATAGTGAATAAACTTCCATTTAATATCATTATTGTGAGGGTACTGTAGGTTTGATAAACAATATTACTGCAAACGCAGTTGCTATCATGAACTCTGAAAAAAACCCAGTTATTAATTGTGTTACTGTTATTATTATGATTACTCTGACGAATATTGTCATTGTTTTGATTATGATTAACAGTAACTTCTAAATTCAATAATGATGCCTCTGTACTTTTTTCCAGTACTCCACCGTTCTGAATTAGCGTACTTTTGATGGGAGACAGTAATTATTGCATTCAATGAAAGAATAAACACATCGAAAATGCTGTTATTTTTTAATGAATGACCCAGTTAACTTCATCCATTTCCAAAAAAAAAAAAACATTTATAAAGAGGCCTGTTTGATTAACATTACTGTATAAAACGTCAATTGTAATTGTTCACATTAGCATCTGTCACAGAAGTGACTGGATACATCGATTATGAGTTAATTTGGAAATCTTTTTAATGAAGTAGATAAACATTCGTGATATTAGGAAATAAATATGAATATCTGTTGCGTTAATGAATTGAATAATTACATCATTTAGCCATTATACGGTGGGTCTCGTAATATAGAGGGAAAACGGAGACCATCACGGCAACTTGAATAAAATATTAACTTTCTGCAAGATTATCGCAACTACAAATCTTTCAGGGTAAAAGCTAAAACTTCTGACACTAATGAAAACTGTTTTGGAATGAATTACTAATGTTTCGGTCCATGATTCTCATATATTTTAGCATTAACGTTCTCATATTTCCATATTTTATCTTATATCTAGATTATAAGGACTGCCTTGAATCAGAACATAAATTTTTCAGGTTTGTCATCTTCAAAAAAGTTAAGTATACCTTAGTTTCACCAGCCACTGAGCTGATTCACAGCTCTCCTAGGGCTGGCCCGAAGGATTAGATTTATTTTACGTAGCTAAGAACCAGTTGGTTACCTAGCAACGGGACCTACAGCTCATTGTGGAATCCGAACCACATTATAACAAGAAATAAATTTCTATCACCAGAAGTAAATTTCTCTAATTTTTCATTGGCCGGTGGAGATTCGAACGCGGGCCCAGCAGAATGCTAGCCGAGAACGATACCAGCACTTCCAATGAGGAACTTTGTCATCTTCAAGAATCCTATAAATCACATCGTTGATATTTTTCACAAACCTGTTCAGTCTTTTTCAGCTGCGGTAGGTAACGATGAGATCCGAGAACCTGAGAGAATGAATGAGTGGTAGTTGTTGATATAGCACCTAATACTTTCTTGTATTTGTTGTTTATATCTTGAGACTGGTGATAATTATGGGAGTTACCAACAACTTCTCTCTATTGATCTTCATGCTTTCCATCCAATTGTTCACTCTTTTGAGCATAAGAACCTCTAATCTGCACGCTTCTTTATGTTTTGTTTACGTATCTTCCTCATGATGATCTCCCAAGTTCCATGTTGAGTGCAAAGTACAATTCGTTGTGGGCTAGAAAGTCTGTGGGGTTATATTTAGCTGTGGGTGGGTTATTTCGAAAATTTTGGAATGTAGTTTATAGCATAGCGTTATATCCATGAAATATGGCGTGCATATCCCCTAGACAGTTGAAGCTGCTGTTTTATTTAAATTTAACAGTTGCGAAGATGAAGCTCAGAGGCTGGAAGACTCATTTGACCATAAAAGAAAAAGTAATTTTCTAATATCAGGATCAGGAGCTTACCATTAATACAACACTCTAATAAAGGAGGGGATGCTGATCACGATCATGATCATTGTTATTATTATTATTATTATTATTATTATTATTATTATTATTATTATTATTATTATTATTATTATTATTATGAAACTTAATAAGGTAAAGAGCCGGATAAATTCCCGGTTTAGTATTCCTCCCATTTTGTTCGCCCTCTTACCAAGGATGATGTCGATGAGACAGCAACGGTAACATAGTTCCTTTAGCAGATATGAAATGTTTTTCATCCATCATTTTTTAGTGTCCTTTTACCAAGCAAGTAAACCACGAGAGGCCCCATGCGGAATCGATATTCATCTCCCCTGATTTACTAGATCCTCCAGAATCAGATTACCCGGCGCCGGTGACTGAAAATATTATATAATATAGAAATGTTTCTATTTATGAATGAATCACAACCTACGCTTCCGCCTCCGCACGTTCTGGGAAGAGAATACTAACAGTTGTAGAGGCAGGAGCAAGATAACACGCCTCAGCAAATACATTTCTCATAGGGCAGAAGCAACACATACGCCGGTGAAAACATAATGTTCTTAGGACTTCAACATCTTGAACAGTGGTAAATCTTACCTTTCTCTGCACCTCGCGAACCCTCTGACATGCATCATATACTTTAGTTAACCTCCGCGAAGAGGACATCATTTAACTGGAAAGGGATAATGAAGAAGCAATAAAGAATTCTGATGTGTAATTATGCACATAACACATAATGTCCAAACGAAAGGTAATGCTTTATATTATTCCATAATGTTTAAGAGAAATTATTAAATAATAATAATCTTTTAATATCTAGGTAAACCTTACACAGTATTCTTTTAATATTATGCATAATTTTTAAGCATTTGCATAAACTGGGTTCAGCGATACACAAAATAGATTCCCGAGAAGTTCCAGCTTTCAGTGCCCTTCAAATTATCCAATCTCAAGAGATTAAATAATTTCAATTATCTTTTGGAACATGAAGTAAACAGTAGCATTTGAAAGAAAGAATGAACTCGCCTCCCAAGCCTCCGTTTAGCAGGATATCCGCTTGTAAATAAAAAAAAATAAATGATGAGAAGAAAAAAGGAATAAAACGCACACATAGAGTAACAAATACTAATGTTTATTGGGTGGGCGATGGATAAAGGTCTCCTGTGACTCGGGGGATTTGTCGCCATCTTGCCCACCTTTATAGCAAATGCATTACTTCTGTGAATATTAAATACTGTAAAGCTGGCACACGTGTACAGTAATTTACTGGAGATCATAGGCTTTAAAACAATATTAAAGACTTCCTTTCCAGGCAAAAGCGCTCAACATCCAGTAATCATCATTGAAATTAATTCTCTATATGCTATCTAACTTTAACATTCACTCCTATTCCCAACACACTGACAGCAGCGGACAATATCGCCAGAGGAATTCGTTTCAGCACTATTCATCACAGAAATGATCTTGTTTGGCATCATAGACAATATTATGTTATCTTACTAGTTATCCTCATATATATATATATATATATATATATATATATATATATATATATATATATATATATATATATATATATATATATACTATATATATATAGATATATATATATATATATATATATATATATATATATATATATATATATATATATATATATATATATATATATATATATATATATATATATATATATATATATATATATATATATATATATATGGATATATATATATATATATATGTATATATATATATATATAATGTATATATATATATATATATATATATATATATATATATATATGTATATATATATTTATATATATATATATATATATATATATATATATATATATATATATATATATATATATATATATATATATAAACGTATATATATTGTATTACAGGAAAGACATTATATATATATATATATATATATATATATATATATATATAATGTATATTATATATATATATATATATATATATATATATATATATATATATATATATATATATATATATATATATATATATATATATATATATATATATATATATATATATATATATATATATATATATATTTTATATGTACATATATATATATATGTATATATATATATATATATATATATATATATATATATATATATATATATATATATATATATATATATATATATATATGTATATATATATAT
>NC_089742.1:23973149-24020649 GCF_040412425.1 Macrobrachium rosenbergii | reverse complement strand
TTAGCTCTGAACTTAATAACTTTTTGTTTGCTGGAAAAATGTTTAGCCATTTTTTTTTATTTTACCGCGTTGCTTCATTATTATTATTTTTATATCAACATGTTTGTTTTTCTCTCGTTGTTTTATCATATGAACATTGTATTTTTTAGAATTTTGAGGTGGTTTATTAATTCCATGCGAAACTGCACAGTTTCAGTGTACACACACATACATACATACATATATATATATATATATAGTGAATATATATATATATATATATATATATATATATATATATATATATATATGTATATATATATATATATGTATATATATGTATATATATATATATATATATATATATATATATATATATATATATATATATATATATATATATATATATATATATATATATATATATATATATATATAAAGTCTTGGACGGCAGTGGACGAACTATGTGCTGTCCTGTCAGTAGTAATTCCTCTGCAGGTGCATTTGTGTTGACGTTGGTGGTTTGTACAGTTGGATACAGAGAGCTTTTGATCATAATTCAAGTGCATGTAGACAGTGTGATCGAACATTGAACCAGGGTTGTCACATTTCTGGAAGAAATGATCAAGTGAGTGTGTATGTGTGTTGCACTCTCGAATGGTATATTGTCAGAGGAACAGTGACTTATGGAAGGACTTGGGTTTTGGTGGCTGGGTATGTTTTTGCCTTGTGAGTGTTTAAAGACAACAATCGTGACGATACCTTATCTGGGCCATAGGAAAGTGAGTATCATTACTCATGAACACATATCTTTTCCAGACATTTGGTGGAAAGACCCAGTTGTGCTGCAGTGGAGTTCTTCTGTGTTTCCATGATACATTTTCCTGTTCTCTTGTCCACCGTACACTCGGCAAGAAAAGTGAGGATACAGTTTTCATTAGATTTTGTTTATCGAATTTTAGTTTTTTTCTTACAGAAAACACATAATCTCGGTAAATTTACTGTAGAATATGAAAATACAATGCAAATTATATCATATATGTTAAATCTGCAAAACAAAAACGTTCAGATACTTAAAAACACCATGCATGTCCGAAGTAATCAGAATTTCTCAGATGACTTCGTTCGTAGAGATCTAAAAGATAGTGTGTGGATATCTCGGTGTAGTACTGTTTATCAGAACGGCAATATTTACTCGTTTTCCGTTATAGACAGGCTTATTATTGCATCATCATACGAGGTAATGATAATTTCTTTAATTTTCACACATTCATATTTGTATTTCACGGTGTTAAAAGTCAGCTGGAATTAATGGCAGTGAATGTTGTGACAGCTAGGGTAGGTTGACCAAATCTATTTAAATCCACAAGAGCATTCTCTATGATGTGCGGAGCAGCGCTAACTTCGGCGGGAAAACAAGTAACTGGGTGTTTCTTGACGTTGCCATAGTTTCTCTCTCTCTCTCTCTCTCTCCATTGCTAAAACATACTATACAAATATAGTATCGCTCAATCTCTAAAAGAAAAAAAAAAAATAATGAAATGAGTAGCTTTACATATAGGCCTGGGCTTACACAGCAACTCAACAGCAACTCTCTCTCTCTCTCTCTCTCTCTCTCTCTCTCTCTCTCTCTCTCACCATAACATTGCATTCTCTTCCTTTATTGTTCCCATTCGTTTTTCACTGGACATTGCTCCAATTTAACTCTTGATTTCATTATGGAAGATCGCGTTTCCGATTATGCAAGCATTCCGTTCATTGTGGTGTCATAAATTCATTTGTGTAAGGTTACTTGGTAGGTTATGTCGAAAAATGTTTATTTTGCTCAGAACAGTCGCTGCAAATTACAACTTGAATGAATACTGTAAAGGTTACTACTGCATTTAAGTATCAATGATTTCAGAACCATAGCATATAATTGAAAGTTATAGGAGGTCAAGCAAAAAACAAACACAATAAGACTGAAGCTCCTCCCCTTTCTAAAGTTGTCAGATGTCGCATTATTGAGCAATATATGTCCGAAGATTTAAAAAAAAAAACTGTATCCTCACTTTCCTTGCCGAGTGTACATTTTTCTGTTTTGAATCTGAATGTTAATTATCACCATTTCAAGTTTTAATATATGATATGTTTCTTTCAACAGGAATTCTTGTGAGGACAAATATTTTGGAAGTGGTGTTATTCTTTTACATACTATGTGACATTTATTGTGGTCTAGAATAATTATGACCTTATTACTTTGGTTACCAGGGTGTTAGTCACTAGTATTAGCTGGTTTAGGATCGTTAACCTGAATGTTTGTGAATCAGAATTTCCTCTAATGATGTTTTCCATTTGTAAGGGGTGGAATTCACTCCATTTCATGATCGTAGCTTTTGCTGAATCACTTTCGTTAAATTTGCAAGTAAAGTCTAGTTTTGTACGTCAGTGTTTAATTCCAGGAGGCTTTTGTTTAAAAATAGACTCAGTGAGAGAAGTTGACAAAGGAGAAGGAATTTACTGATCCAGGGATGAGCCACTGCAGCCAGAGACATCTTAGGGAAGTAAGATGATTGATTCTATTCTTAAAACAGATACAGCAATAAAAGATGGCCCTATTTGACCTGGGGATAGGGTCATTTAACAGTGGTGGCAGCGGTGTTAGACATGAATAGGTAGTCGAGTAGATGAATAGATAGTTAGGATATGCTTCCAAAGAGACATATTAATACTGGTATTGGCATCTCAGAATAAGACTTTGATGAGTCATTGATTCAGGGTAGTGAGATGTTGTGAGACAAGCCCGAGTCAGTTTTTCTCGCGCGCGAGTCTCTGTGTTTAATGTTGCATCATGGGGCGCAAGGTTTTAGTGTGAGAATAGGGAATTATGGGGGTTACTTCATATGGGGGAATTTGGGTTGTATTATGTGCCCAGTGGGTGTAATTGCGGTATCTTGACCGCTTGTGTGTGTTGAAACGCGAAAAGGCGCAAGTGTTTTTTTTTCTCTCTCTTTCTTTGGTGAGAGAATTCCCTCGCCGTTAAGTAGAGGCATACGTAAGTGTTATCATTTTTTTTATTGTTGTTAATTTTAAAGTCAGATTTGATTTCTTTTAATTACACAGCAACTAATTTTTGGGGCGGTGGGTCTCAGTGACGTCATCCCCTGAGTGACGTGTCAGTGACATCAGTAGTTTGGACGGAGTTTCTTTCATTCTCATTCTGCGCTATCCATAAGCAATGGAATTGAATTTTGGGCGTGCCTTATATCTTTTTTTTTTATATATATATATAGGAACTGGCAGTTTGCAGCAGCATTTAGAGTTTGATAAAGGGAGTATTTTATTATTGGGTTATCTCTGGGGCTTTTGATATTTGGGTAGTAATTTATTTGACATTTCTTTCACAAGTGTGTATATATTTCTTAGATTTTATTTAAACTTTTTCTTGTTGTAATTACACACGTACCTGTTTCATTTTAAGGGTGCATAATGCATGTTAAAGAGGGAGCTTTTGTAAGCTGCTTTAAAATATATATATATATATATATATATATGCATTATATATATATTTATATGTAAAAATATATAGCTATATATATTATATTTTGCTATATATTGCTATATATATATATATGTTCTATATACCATATATATATATATATATATATAATATATATGATATATGCCTATATATATATCTTTGATATATATATATATATATATATATATATATATATATATATAAATATATATATACACATATAATATATATATATATATATATATATATATATATATATACATACATATATATATATATATATATATATATATATATATATATATATATATATATATATATATATATATATATATATAATTTTATTTTTGATGGGTCAGGGAAGGGGACATATTATTATATCACATTTTCAGTACCAGGAAAGTTTGCACAAATAATTGAACAAAAACAATATTTTCGCTCTGGAAGAATGTCATATTGTGTTGTTCATGTGAACAAGGTAACATCGGCTTATTTGAACCGATGTTATTGGTCGATATGTCCCTATAATGCAGGGGCAAAAATGGTTAGAATCATGCTGGAAAATGCACTGGAAATTGAAACAAAAAAATCTAATTATTTGCAAACAAAGAACCATAATATGAATAATAAAATGGGGTTTTTAATATCAAAAGAAATTTCGTCGTTGTTAAATCATGGAACTCAAACAATGTCAAATAAACATTATTATTTAATATAAAATACAATGAATCTAAAAAGTTTGCAAAAGAAATTTTGACACTGAAGTTGGATCTGACAGTGGGCGTCTGAATTTTGTACAGCATGTTTATTCAGATTTTTAGTTATTTTGAAAGTTTATCTAGATGAAACCTATTCATATGGAAAAAGCCATACAGAGGCCATATGACTGAAATTCCAGCTGTGGGAATATGTTGGTTTCAACCTCCTCCACAGACCCCTCACCGAAACTGATCATGATATAGAGCCAGTTATTTTTCATCGCCCTATGGGAAGATGAACCCCAGCGACATCTGAGTGGCATACCAAGACACTTACCACTATGCCATAAACAAATTTCTGATATGGGGTAATGTGTGAAAATGAATAACAGAATTGTTGTGTCAGACGTCGAACTTTGTAACATGTTTATTCATAATATCATCGGAGAGAGTTTCAGTTGAGGTTTTCCTATGGGAACCGAGGATATCTTTGAAAATATTTAATGTCACACAATTTTTACTTCATACTGCTAAAGCTTCTTACTGGTAGGATTTAGTGTTTCATTTACTTTTTGAGACAAAAAAATTTGCAATGGATAATATATTCAAAAAATGTAGAGAGAACGAGAGCAACATCCGGATGAGAAGAAGAGAATTATTTTTGGAAGATATGTCCTAATTATAAATGCAAATAACCAGATTATGGTTAGGTCACTACTGAAAATTAATCCGTTTTAGATTGACCTTTTTGATAATAATATAAGATTAAGATAACAAAAAAAAATGGTTTACTATCCTTTAAATCAGATTCTTGTGGAAAATGTCAACCTAAATATAAAATCCGATAATATTCCGGATAGAAAAATTGTAAAAAAATTTTCTCCTTATCTGAGATCGAACTTGTATTTTATTCATTTTTTTATTTATTTGTTAAATTCAGCCCGAAACCTATTATGCGTTTTGTCTGGAGCCATTGATTGAAATTTTCCAAAGAATATGTATGATGAACCTCCTTCTTGCAAAGAGACAGCTTAACTTATTTTGATATAGAGACTTTTTTTTTTCCCTCCATTGGAAGGACGAATTCTTCCAGTGGAGAGTCGGCTATCAACACACTCACCACTATGCAAGTCAAAGAAATTTATGGGGAGGGTCAAAATCTGAATTGGATGTCAGACGTGCTTCTTTTTATTCATAACGGGTGGGAGAGAGTTTCAGACTGTTGAACCTGTTTGCCTGATAGGACCATTCGACGAACTCTATTTCTGTCACAATTTTCCATGCCAGAAGCTGGTAGAGAATGTTTTTCTGCATTGTTACAAAAATTGTCTTGAATTTATAAAAATAGAGGAATAGACTTCTGTCATGAAAGAAAGGCGAATTATTAAGTTGGTTGAAACTTACAAAGGCAAACAGATTATGAATTTCTGACTTTGTATTAATCCGATTTAGATGAAGATCTTGGCAATAATGTAAGATTCATTAACAAATGAAAATGTTACCTGCCTTAGATCGTGATGTCAGAAACTTTAAACATTATCCTGATAATATTCCGATAGCTCAAAAAACTGCCGGATGAAGATCATTATCTAAGAAGCTGTTAAAAAAATATGTTTGTCTTAAAAGAAATCGTTTAGGAGAATGCTTATCTAGAATTATTATTATTATTATTATTATTATTATTATTATTATTATTATTATTATTATTATTATTAATTGACTAAGATCTGTATGAAACATTCTTATTGGGAGATTGATTGCAAATATGTGTAAACAGAATTTAAAAAATGAGAAGTTAGGAACAGAACTGAAGAGAACATTATAAATGTAAAGGTAAATCATAGCAACTCTAAATACTCCATTCATATCTTTAAAGAAGGGCATTGATCTTAAGAACAATTCTGTCTGTCTTTAAGGCATAATAAAGAAAACAATTTTTTAAGGCAATATTAGATAACGAAAATGCAGGTAACTAATATACTGTAGTAATCATTGTTGGTTAATGTTAAGTAATTTACTTTTAGAATGCAAATATCATGTAGATTATAAAATCAGTCTGGCAATTTGCCTGGAAACACATGGTTTACAAAATTGTGTTGGAAGTGAGTGAATAATAATAATAATAATAATAATAATAATAATAATAATAATAATAATAATAATAATAATAATAATAATAATAATAATAATGCATTAAGTGCAATATGAAAGACGAGACCATAAACCACATAGGAAGCGAATGTCCGGCACTTACTCAAGACTAGTACAAAAAGAGGCATGCTTCAGTAGCAAAAGCCCTCCACTGGAGCTTGTGCAAGAAACACCAGCTAGCTTGCAGTAATAAGTGGTACGAACACCAACCTGAGGCAGTAATATAAAACGATCAGGCGACGATCCTCTGGGACTTTGGTACCAGAACAGATAGGGTGATACGTGCCAATAGACCAAACTTGACGCTGATTGACAAAATCAAGAAGAAAGCATCTCTCACCGATGTCAGTGCACCACTGGACACCAGAGTAGATGAGAAAGGGAAAAAACTGATAAGCATCAAGACCTGAAACTAGAAATAAGAAGGATATAGGATATGCCGGTGTAAATTATACCCATAGTCATTAGTCATAGGAACACTAGGCACGATCCCAAGATCCCTGAAAAGGAACCTGGAAAACCTAGATGCCAAAGTACCTCAAGGACTCATTCAGAAGAGCGTGCTATTAGAAACCGCACAGATTGAGAAAAGTGATGGACTACTAAAGAGGCAAGATGCAATCCTGTACCCTTATATAAATAACACCGAGTCGATTAGGGTGACTGAGATAGACATAATAATAATAATAATAATAATAATAATAATAATAATAATAATAATAATAATAATAATAATAATAATAATAATCTGTCTCTTTTTCCCAGCAAATATGTTTTATTCATTTATTAAATGCTAATGATTTCCATTAAACTATTAATATCTACTTGTAATGGGTTTGGCTTAAGCAGGTCCCCTAGGGAAGTAATCAGCTTAGACTTCTTAATTTTTTAAAACAAAAAATATAGCAAATTTTTCGTATGTAACAATAAACAAATCTATTCTCTCTAAAAAGTGGGACTGGTTATTTGACAACTTCAGCAGATAAAAAGAATAACTGTTAGTTTATTTCAGAGAAGAAGGAACTAAGCTCTCATAATGAATAGAGGTGGCTCTAAAGTCGTTTTAAACGTTCCAGTTACTGTACACCTGATTCGTAAAAAGGTCTCCAAACTTTTGCTCAAAACATTCGTTAATATTTCCGAGCAGTGTCAGTCGGTTTTGATGAAAGCCAGACGTTCTGGCCACTGATTTTTTTTTATTTCAGGTCCTTTTTACCCGTTCATTTAGGGCCGAGGGTTTGATGGAATCCCTGATCTCGGTGCAAAAAGCTTGGGCACAAATTTACAATCGAGACTCATCAGGCCCATTGACCTTTTGGCGTTTGCGTTTTGGAATTTTATTCCTTGAATGAACTGCAGGCTTGGTAAAATGGCTCGAATGGAAAGACGCTCTGTCATTACCTATCAAATTGTAAAGTTGGTGCATGAGTGAATGTGAAATATAATTTGCTCAATAATAATAATAATAATAATAATAATAATAATAATAATAATAATAATAATAATAATAATAATAATAATAATAATAATGGATTAGACCTCATTTTAAGTATGTGATGTTAAAAAGAAATGGCGGCATCACTGGAACAACTTATACAAAGTCTTGAGAACAGTAAAAAGAATTGAAAAGGCCTTTTATAAAACCATTTCCACTTAAGCTGCAATTCATTAATTATAAATAACTATGTGTGTGAATGCTCTGCTTAATCAGATGGAGAATATGTTAAATGTCGATGTATGAATGCTTTGTAGTATTATTCAAGTTTTAATGAATATTGCATATTGTGACGAAGTGTCCAGTGTCTGTTCTTCAAATCAAACCTGGTATCAAAGTGCCTGATATTTGATTACCAAACTTACCATTTATTCAACAGTTATAGTTACCTCACAACAGCCAGACACCTAAACCCTCATCACACATACAAAACGACTGATTTCTCTAAAGGCAACAGTGATCCCTTATAAAACCTATCAATCATGAAAGAAAGCAGATTAAGTTCGTTAAACAGGTGTGAGGTAAAATCTAAGGGCGTCACTCCATTAGCATTGTAAAAGTTCAAGTATTTCTATTTATTTCATTTCCCTGGTTCGAGCTCACTTCAATTACTTGAAGGAAAACATCTCACTTACCACTCTATCTCTAATTCAAATCAAAATTACTGGTGGGTCAATGAATGAAACTCTGATATAATATTTTAAATACAAAAATTTATTTCTAAATTCAAAGATTATACGACATTTAACAGTCTCAGGGAAATTATTATTACTTGAAAACAAAACAAAATTGGATTAAATCTGAATTAATCATTAGTCAAAATTAAATCAGAAATTAATTTATTAATTAATCAAAAAATTATTCAAGTAAAATTTAAATTGTTAAATAACAAAACTTGATTGAAAGGAAATATACTGTAAGTAAATTAATTCCCAAGTGTTAAACAAAATAAAGCAAATAAATCAATAATGTAAAAATGTGTATACAAAAGACACAGAAATATACTCTGCAAAAATTTAAATATAAAAAAATGTAAAGCAAAAATTAAGGCAATAGCAAACACACCACATATATGTATAAAAGAAAAATTCTTCAAAAGATAAAGCATAAAACATATAACACAAAAAAATATTTTAAAAAAGTGAAAAGGTATCTTTACATATAATCACTGCAAATATTTTTTTTAGTGCACTAAAAACCAATAATTATGTTACAATACCTTGGTACCAAATTGCTTCGTGTTTTTAATCAGGCGCCGTTACACACACACTTAATAAAATACACTGTTCAGATAACTCAGACACATTTACTAAGGAATTAAACAGTTAAAGGATATGAGCAACCATCGTCTACCAAAATATCAATTACATTACAACAAGAGCGAGCGAGCGAGAGAGAGAGAGGGAAAGCGCATCTCCCTTCAGCAACTCTTTTGGTCTCTTAAGTGTCCCTTCGCAAGGATTGTATGGGTGTCCATACGCAGTCGGGTGGGTCGAATGTGTGAACAGGTTCTAGACGAGATCTCTATTTTAAAAAACTCTTTAAAAATGATAATTAGAGACAAAGTGGAATTACAGTTAATAATAATACTTAATATTACATAGTTTCAGAACAAGAGAATCTCTAGTTATTATAATAAGAATGGAAAACATCGTCTCATATAAAATTCCTAAATGACGTTAGGCAACTTTCGTAATGGAATTTTCCACCCAACAGTGTTTTGATCGAGTCTCATAACACCTTGTACACTAATGGAGTCATCCAAGAAGGTGATAGGAATGCATTACTCCAGCAAGTTTTGGATACTGACTAAACAAACTGTGCCCCTACACAACGAACAACGGCTCTCTGTCTCTCTCTGCCCACACATAAGTCCTTTATAAACCATACAGGGTGTAATCATTTTACTTACACTAACTCTTTTACGGTATACGCGTATCTGAATACAAAATCATAAAGTTACACAACAACTTACACATACACACGGGGAGATTACTGCATTATGAAAACCACAGCATAATATATATACATACACACACTAATATTTTTATATTATATATATATATATATATATATATATGACATTTATCACATCACCGTGATTCATATACAATCAAGCTACAAACATCCTTTAATATCAATTCCTCTACCTCCGGAAACTAATATATTTTCATATATGTTACGAAGGGGAATTTTTAAGTTGATAATAAGTCCGTCCCGTGAGATGAACCAGCGACGGACGAGGAATCAGGACTACAGTGACGCGCTAGTGAAATCGACCACAAGAGGTATAAGTGAATAACATCTCCGTCAACTCACCCGTCGAACTCCAGGTGTTTTTGCGTTTGGAGGCGGTATCCACCTCTGCCATGTTGGCCGTGTGTGGTCTGCGTTTATGCATGCAATAACCATAATATGACCATTTATCCATCACCGTGATTCATATACAATCAAAGCCACAACGTCCTTTAATATCCATTCACTCTACCTCGAAATAATATATTTTCATATGTTACCGAAGAATTTTCTGCGTTGATGGCAAATCCCACCGTCCGTGGGATCAAAACCAGCGACGGACGAGGAATCAGGACTACAGTGACACTAACGGAAATCGTACAAGAGGTATGAAGTGAATAACATCTCCCATCGCTCACCCGTGAACTCAGGTGTTTTGCGTTTGGAAATATCCACCTCGCCATGTTGACCCGTGTAGTGCGTTTGTCATGCAATAGCCATAATATGACTATTTATCACATCACCGTGATTCATATACAATCAAGCTACAAGCGATCGCTAATATCAATTCACTCTACCGGAAGCAATATATTTTCATATATGTTACGAAGGGGAATTTTACTAAGTTATTAATAAGTCATCCGTGGGGATGAACCAGCGGCGGACGAGATGGGCTACAGTGGCGCACTAGAAATCAGCCACAAGAGGGTATAAGTGAATAACATCTCCGTCAACTCACCCGTCGAACTCCAGGTGTTTTGCGTTTGGAGACGATATCCACCCACCTCTGCCATGTTGACCGTGTAGTGCGTTTATCGCACGTAGCCATAATATGACTATTTATCACATCACGTGATTCATATACAATCAGAAAGCTACAAACGTCCTTTAATATCAATTCACTCTACCTGGAAATAATATATATTTTCATATATGTTACGAAGGAATTTTAAGTTGATAATAAGTCCACCGTCCGTGGGGATCGAACCAGCGACGGACGAGTCAGGACTGAGTGACGCACTAGCGAAATCGGCCACACAAGAGGTATAAGTGAATAACATCTCCGTCCAACTCACCCGTCGAACTCAGGTGTTTTGCGTTTGGAGACGATATCCACCCACCTCTGCCATGTTGACCGTGTAGTGCGTTTGTCGCACGTAGCCATATTATGACTATTTATCACATCACCGTGATTCATATACAATCAAGAAGGCTACAAACGTCCTTTAATATCAATTCACTCTACCTCGGAAATATATTTTTTCATATATGTTACGAAGAGGGATTTTAAGTTGATAATAAGTCCGTCCGTGGGATCGAACCAGCGACGGACGAGGAATCAGGACTACAGTGACGCACCAGAAATCGGCCACAAGAGGTATAAGTGAATAACATCTCCCGTCAACTCACCCGTCGAACTCAGGTGTTTTGCGTTTTGAGACGATACCACCTCTGCCATGTTGACGTGTAGTGCGTTTGTGCTTACGTTAGCCATATTATGACTATTTATCACATCACCGTGATTCATATACAATCGAAAGCTACAAGCGATCCTTTAATATCAATTCTACCTCGAAATAATATATTTTCATATATGTTACCGAAGGAATTTTTAAGTTGATAATAAGTCCACCGTCCATGGGATCGAACCAGCGACGGACGAGGAATCAGGACTACAGTGATACTAACGAAATCGGCCCGTTTCGCTCAGCGTCACTAAGTCCCGACCTCGTCCGTCGCTGGTTCGATCCCACGACGGTGGACTTATTATCAACTTAAAAATTTTCGGTAACATATATGAAAATATATTATTTCCGACCTAGAGTGAATTGATATTAAAGGACGTTTGTAGCTTTCGATTGTATATGAATCACGGTGATGTGATAAATAGTCATAATATGGTTACGCGCACAAACGCACTACACGTCAACATGGCAGAGGTGGGTGGATATCGTCACAAAACGCAAAACACCTGAGTTCGACGGGTGAGTTGGACGGGAGATGTTATTCACTTATACCTTCTTGTGGCCGATTTCGCTAGTGCGTCACTGTAGTCCTGATTCTCGTCCGTCGCTGGTTCGATCCCACGGACGGTGGACTTATTATCAACTTAAAATTCCCTTCGGGTAACATATATGAAAATATATTATTTCCGAGGTAGAGTGAATTGATATTAAAGGACGTTTGTAGCTTTCGATTGTATATGAATCACGGTGATGTGATAAATAGTCATAATATGGTTATTATATGCATAAAACGCACTACACGGTCAACATGGCAGAGGTGGGTGGATATCGTCTCCAAACGCAAAAACACCTGAGTTCGACGGGGTGAGTTGACGGGAGATGTTATTCACTTATACCTCTTGTGGCCGATTTCGCTAGTGCGTCACTGTAGTCCTGATTCCTCGTCCGTCGCTGGTTCGATCCTTCACGGACGGTGGGACTTATTATCAACTTAAAATTCCCTTCGGTAACATATATGAAAATATATTATTTCCGAGGTAGAGTGAATTGATATTAAAGGACGTTTGTAGCTTTCTGATTGTATATGAATCACGGTGATGTGATAAATAGTCATAATATGGCTACGCGACAAACGCACTACACGGTCAACATGGCAGAGGTGGGTGGAGATCGTCTCCAAACGCAAAACACCTGAGTTCGACGGGTGAGTTGACGGGAGATGTTATTCACTTATACCTCTCTTTGTGGCCGATTTCGCTAGTGCGTCACTGTAGTCCTGATTCTCGTCCGTCGCTGGTTCGATCCCACGGGACGGTGGACTTATTATCAACTTAAAAATTCCCTTCGGTAACATATATGAAAATATATTATTTCCGAGGTAGAGTGAATTGGATATTAAAGGGACGTTTGTAGCTTTCTGATTGTATATGAATCACGGTGATGTGATAAATAGTCATAATATGGCTACGTGCGACAAACGCACTACACGGTCAACATGGCAGAGGTGGGTGGATATCGTCTCCAAACGCAAAACACCTGAGTTCGACGGGTGAGTTGACGGGAGATGTTATTCACTTATACCTCTCTTGTGGCCGATTTCGCTAGTGCGCATCACTGTAGTCCTGATTCCTCGTCCGTCGCTGGTTCGATCCCACGGGACGGTGGACTTATTATCAACTTAAAAATTCCCTTCGGTAACATATATGAAAATATATTATTTCCGAGGTAGAGTGAAATTGGATATTAAAGGACGTTTGTAGCTTTCTGATTGTATATGAATCACGGTGATGTGATAAATAGTCATAATATGGTTACGTCGCGACAAACGCACTACACGGTCAACATGGCAGAGGTGGGTGGATATCGCCTCCAAACGCAAAACACCTGAGAGTTCGACGGGGTGAGTTGACGGGAGATGTTATTCACTTATACCTCTCTTGTGGCCGATTTCGCTAGTGCGTCACTGTAGTCCTGATTCCTCGTCCGTCGCTGGTTCGATCCCACGGACGGGACTTATTATCAACTTAAAAATTCCCCTTCGGTAACATATATGAAAATATATTATTTCCGAGGTAGAGTGAATTGGATATTAAAGGACGTTTGTAGCTTTCTGATTGTATATGAATCACGGTGATGTGATAAATAGTCATAATATGGCTACGCATGCGACAAACGCACTACACGGCCAACATGGCAGAGGTGGGTGGATATCGTCTCCAAACGCAAAACACCTGAGTTCGACGGGTGAGTTGACGGGAGATGTTATTCACTTATACCTCTCTTGTGGCCGATTTCGCTAGTGCGTCACTGTAGTCCTGATTCCTCGTCCGTCGCTGGTTCGATCCCACGGGACGGTGGACTTATTATCAACTTAAAAATTCCCCTTCGGTAACATATATGAAAATATATTATTTCCGAGGTAGAGTGAATTGGATATTAAAGGACGTTTGTAGCTTTCTGATTGTATATGAATCACGGTGATGTGATAAATAGTCATAATTATGGCTACGTGCGACAAACGCACTACACGTCAACATGGCAGAGGTGGGTGGATATCGTCTCCCAAACGCAAAACACCTGAGTTCGACGGGTGAGTTGACGGAGATGTTATTCACTTATACCTCTCTTGTGGCCGATTTCGCAGTGCGTCACTGTAGTCCTGATTCCTCGTCCGTCGCTGGTTCGATCCCACGGGACGGTGGACTTATTATCAACTTAAAAATTCCCCTTCGTAACATATATGAAAATATATTATTTCCGAGGTAGAGTGAATTGGATATTAAAGGACGTTTGTAGCTTTCTGATTGTATATATATATATATATATATATATATATATATAATCATACATATATGTATATATAAATGTGTGTGTGTATGTATATATGTAATATTCATTAAAAACTTGAATAATTCACTATGGTGGATGTACCATGAATGCCCATCACACACACACACACACACATATATATATAATATATATATATATAAAATAATAAAAAAAATTGTGCTGTTGGGCATATACAATTGTCCTTATTACTATTTTATGATTAATATTATGTGGAAATGTCGCCTACAGTTTATTTCTAGATTCCTTTCCTTTTGGGATTAAATCTTTCTAGATTTTGTCGACCGATTTCAGAAATCTTTTCCGGGCGGATGTTTTTCTCCTTTATTTTCTTGTCCTTACCTTCTGGTAAGTTTGAGAAATGCCAACATAATTTTTTTTTCTGTGTTGTATGTGTGTGTGGAGTTATACACACACACACACACACACACATATATATATATATATATATATATATATATATATATATATATATATATATATATATATATATATATATATATATATATATAGGACATTCAAACTGGATGGTATCTAATGGATTATTTATTCAGAAAAATATACAAGCTTTCTTGGACAGACAGTCCACATTGTCCAAGAAAGCTTGTACCTTTTTCTGGATGAATACTCCATAAGATACCATCCAGTTTGAATGATTTCCTCTAGTAAAATGTATTCTGTTGCACAGACAGTCAATTGTCCAAGAAAGCTATACCTTTAAAGTTTATATATATATATCCAGTTTGATAGGTATATATATATATATATTATTACAGACAATTGTATATATAAAGTTTATATATATATATATATATATATATATATATATATATATATATATATATATATATATATATATATATATATAAATTCAAACACACACATACACGCATACATACATATATATATGCACAAAACCAACACTTTAATCATTACATTTTAGGAGCAATACTAACAAAATTCTTTGACGGCATGTAAATGTTGTAGGCATTTGTCAAACTTACCAGAAGGTAGAGAGAGGATGTGACAGACTCGGGAAAATAAAGGACGAAAGAAAAAATCCGCCTGGAAAAGATTTCTGAAATCGGTCGACAAAATGTAGACAGAATTAATCCGAAAAGGAAATGAATCCAGAAATGTGTGCATCATTTCCAGTTAATGGTAATAATAAAACAGTAAAAATGATAATAGTATGTGCCCAATAGTAAAAAAAAATGTATTATTATATATACATCAATTTCCAATGATGAGGCAGGCATTCCTAGCACATCCACCATAGTGAACTTTGTTTTATATATTGATGTAAAAATTGAAAGAAGGAACAGTAATGTTGTTGAACTCGGAGCCTTTGCGGAATAGGCTTTTGCGTTTCTGAATCGCTTGGGAATGTTGTCCATGACCTTTGCTGATGGGGAGACAAAAAATTCTTTCAGCAATCCAGTGACAATGTAATTAGAAACTACAGCAAGACACCCACCCACACATACAGATACGCACGCCCATATATATATATATATATATATATATATATATATATATATATATATATATATATATATATATATATACATATATATATATATATATATATATATATATATATATATATATATATATATATATATATATATATATATATATATATATATGTGTGTGTATATATATATATATATATATATATATATATATATATATATATATATATATATATATATATATATATATATATATATATATATTATTGTTACGTGTCCTTCGGCTGATGAGTTAATTATTAATTACTGTAATTTATATAGCCCTGCTTTACCTACGACCCATGTAATCTTGTCAATTAAAGAAAAAATTTACCCCAAAAGACAGCTATTACTTAATTAGATTCGGTCGCCAGTTGGAACGAGGTTACTGATATTCGGTTTATTATGAACAAATGAGTTAAATAAACCACATTGATCAACCATCTCCCAGGAAATAAGATCCCTTGACGTAAAGAAATCTACATGAACCAGTAACAGCTCCCCAATTCGTCCCCCTTCGGACACAATAATATTTCCCCCATGTTAGGGTATGATGCAACAGCTGAGTCGATCTAGTAACCGCTCTCATAAGTAGTTCTCTAGATTATTAAAGGCTATTTCTTTCAAACAAAGGTATGATCAGGTCTCAAGGCTTGCCGTAGGAGTACTTATAATTGATTTCTACCTAATTCTTAATTACTGCAAGGCGGATATCTTATACAATCAAGATTTCTAGGCTACTCTAATTGTTCTTTGTATAATCGACTTCATAACTGGGATATGGTTTTGCCAGGATTCCCTTGTTCAGGACTGAGAAGAGAGAAACTTAGACCAGAAAAACAGTGGGAGAGATAACGGAAGACCAGCAATCAATTGTCATTCTTAGACTTATTACTGTTACGTAGAGTACTTGCGCGCACTGCTCTGATGCCCGGAGTCTGGTAAAAAGCAATGTTCTTGGTTCCACAAGTTAGAAAACTGAAAAGGGAGGAAATAAGGATGCGGGATTGCGACTGCTTGCTTCCTTCGCTCGTGACCGCTCTACTCTCTATGACATCAGGTCAAGGGCACGGGTCCTGGTTTGTTGTTGTAAACAGCCATTCGTTTGTAGCCTGAAAATGACAAAAACTCGCCGATACACAGTTCACAGGAAAAGGAGGTTAAAGTGTACCCTGCCTAAAGGTGGTCCTGGCAAAACCATATCTGGTGGACAGGTCCCTAAACTAAACATATAAGCTGTTAGGAACAGTCAAATTTTGAACACAACCAGCCCGCTTCCCTCTCTACTTTCCAGAGAGAAAGCTTTTTCCCTTGCTTTGTCTTTCTTTTCGTTTTGATTATATTTCTTCTAAAATACTGCCGAGAGGTCAACAGCAGAATATATATATATATATATATATATATATATATATATACCAGCAAGGTATTCACTCTTTTCCCTAGAAGTTTTGGCTTGAATAGGAAGAATGGACATTTGACCATTGGAAATAGTGTTATTCGTGAAACAGGCGTCTTTTACCGAGGAAATTCTGCTAACTTTGAAAAGAGCCAAATGACACAAAAATGAAATATCGTTTTGCATTTAACGAAGCTTTATAATAATAATCAATGATATTAAGTCTTTTTAGATCAATCATTTTCTTTTGTTTTTTGAGGACACCAATCCCTGCAATTGATGGCATGCAATAAAAACGAGCATACAGGAGCTCAAACGTGCTCTGAATATTTGAGGTTCATTAGAGAGAGAGAGAGAGAGAGAGAGAGAGAGAGAGAGAGAGAGAGATCTGGTAACTGGGAGCATATTTCACAAACGTTGCACATTAGCGGGACTTTTGCTTCAAAGAGAATGACTTGTTGATGCTTTAGTGGCGTTAAAAGTCTTTCTCCAGATTCCATTTATTTTTCGTTTTGAAATAATGCTTTTTGGTAGCTTGTGCAAAGAGTTATTAGCTGCCGTAAATCTGTTTTTATTCTAATACAGATTAATATCAAAACATCCAATTTAATTTTTGCAATGTGAAATAGTTCCGCACATAAATGTTTGTAAAGCCGAATTTAATAAAAGTATTGGATATTTATTATATAAAACTCTGAAAGTTGATTTTTATTAAATTACACATCCAAAATATATTCCATTACTATGTTTGTTTTTCTCTTTTTCCATGTGTCCATATTAAATGGTCAAATAAAAAAAAAAATAATAATAATAATAATAATAATAATAATAATAATTTCACTTGATAATTTGTGATATATGTGAAACGTGCAGGTTATACAATGTGTATTCGGTGTTGGAAACACAAAACCCACGAATGACATTAAAGTTTCTTGTCCCTTAATGTCTTATTCATTTTCCTTTGTTACACCAGTTTTATCCCTTTTACTGTAAGCCGAGTAGTGCCAAGTGTTTTTCTGTATAGCCTTTCAATTTGTCTTTAGAAAACCCTTGACTAGAAAGGCAACGGAGGGAATTATTCTTTGATGTCGGTGATGATAATGATTATAACCGTGACAGGACCTTCTGTAAAAGCAGTTAAAATGAAGCGTTTGCTGAGTGAATAGTTATGGATGATTTTTTGCTAAGTCATATATAATTGTAACAGATTTTAGAAGCTAAAATCTCTATTCTCGGTGAGATATTTGCAGTGAAAAAGAGGAATGTTTTCTGCACTTAAATTCTTCTGTCGTATGACTCAACAAAAACTCTGCAATTATGAATTCTGCAACCTAATAGTTCAATGTAATTTGTGGACTCTTGCATATAAGTGACAAATGGAATCACGAAATAAAACAATGAAAATATTCCGGAAAGACCGACTGACTATTAGTATGTATTTCATGTCACTAGAATTATCATTGTCGCATTCCCGACAGTTGTAAAGTCATGATTTAATTTTATTTGTGCATGATGCTGTCAGTTTGATAATAACAATTTAAAAAGAATATCTGAAGTCAGATGGCACGATAGAGTTCGAATGCTTCCATAAGGGAAATAACGCAAGTTTCATATGTAGAATACGTAAGTTTGAAAGGGAGATGGAGATGGTTTTGACATGTCTTCGCACAACCCCTGGGAGAATATTGCATAATAGTGTCTGACGGTCTCTTGGGGGCAATAGAAGAATTGAAAGACCCAGACATAACTAGAGGAAAGGTATGAACTGGGAGCTGAATAAGAGTTGATATTTGTTTAAGGTGAAACATAGGAAAGGCATAACAATTTTACAAAGGCCCTTTGCTTCACACTGCTTCGGAGGCGATGATGATGATGATGATGATAATGACATAATGTCAGCGTGAATGACCATGCATGCTTATAAATTTCCTTACAGCTTTAAACAGGTGTTCTAATTTCATTCACTTTCTATTGCAATCGGGACCCTTTTTATGATTAGGGAAATTCATTAATTGTCATTAATCAGCACTTCATACAAATATATCGTTTTCGTGGTTTTGCTCAAAATAGTTATTTTTTGAATTGCTTTACATGTAATTAATATTGATATTTGCCAAATGCCTTTGTTACGATTTTCACTGCTGTAAGGTTTTCGCATACCCAAAGAAATAATTATGCTCTAAATTATCATTACACCAGGTTACCTATATGCCATTCCAAGTACACCGTGAATAACTGATACTTCGGTGAGAAAAACCGAAATTCTGGAATAATCTGATTTCCTAAGAATTTACATTTTCTCAAGTGATTTGCGTAATTAGTAATTATCAGTACTATGCTAACTTTTGTACCCATGGTTTCGTATCTTCTACAAAATAATCTCGTAAATTTTTGTCAACCAACCATTTGTTTGTATCTACAATGCTTATTTTGTTGCAAGTTCAAATATAATGTAAGAAATAATACTTAACTAATAGTTAAAGGGTAATTGGTAGTAGCAAAAATATTAATTATATTTTTATAGGAAACATTCGTTTTCTCTGAGCAAGTTATACAGCAAATCTAAGGTGGATTTATTAAAGGTCTCAGTCAACGACGGCTGATATAGTGTGGGCAGAAGGAACAAGCAAAAAAAAATTAGAGTTGAGATTCCGTACATAATTTTCCTGAAATACGTCCTAGTGAGTTAAATCTGCCCCTAAGTGTAAAAAATTTTGATGCTGAAGCTATACCCCAAAAAAAAAGTTAATTATTTTGCGGGGCGGGGAGACCGACATTGGACACTGGACCTCGTGTTTATTCATGCCATGGCTCCGGAGGCCTCGTTTCGAGTATCGAAATACTTGTGCCTTTGAAAGACCAACAGTAACTAGGTAAAATACTCTGGCACTTAACCGCTTACATCAGACTGAATTTTGTCTCCCGTACTGGTGTCCATAAATATTTTACCAGAAGAAGAGAATAAATGTTAGTATTTCCATAATTAGTGACAATCAACGGATGCTAAATGGTAACTTGCTAGCCACATAGATTCTCGCAGTCAATGAGGTGTGTAACTTGACTCATAAGAACAGGGTTGCCAACCTCATTCTAAAAATCAGTGTTAAGAGGCTTTTAACAATACGCTGAGGCCCGTTGTCAGTTGTAGTAGGATAAAATGGGACCAAGATGAACAGAGTGATTGAATAAAACACTTGTTAAGGCAGTTATTTGAACTAACCGTGATTGAAGTGGACTAAAGTAGGAAGAACACAAACCAGTATTTTAATCAAGAGAGTAATGGTTATTGATAATGACAAGACATGACTGGAATTAGAAGAGAAATGTAAAATGGGGAAGATAAGTAGACCATTGAACATAACTGACGTATTTTTTTTTTTATTTCGTCTCACACATTAATTTTATCACTTCATATGAAACGAATGTTTTATTAACTCATATAGAAAGCCAGTGATGATTTCCTCGTAGAGTTTTCTGAAGTAAGCTGAGCAGAATTCTGACTGGACTTTGTTGACAAAAAGTTATTCCATCACGACATGAAATACATAAAAACAAGATAGACTTCCTTGACTAAAGCAAGATATATGTTAACTCTTTTGAATTTTACTTCCATTTTCCTAAAGAAAGAGGAAAAATAAGGAAACGCGTCACAATATTCTGCGATCGATGTATTTCCAGGACGAGTAAATACAGAAAGATTTTTATTCCATGAATAAAACGAAGTTCTGGAACGGGATGGGCGATGGAGGGATCTTCTCACTAATTACTTTTCTTCGAATTTGCCTTTTAATTTATTGCTCTTGATCTGCAGATGCACAGACTAAGCATTTGTGTCTCATACGTGAATGAGGCTTACGTATTTTTTCAAAGTTGCAATTTTCACTAACGACACAATTACAGTATAATAAATAAATGGCATTATAAATTACGTTTATTAGCGTTTACTCTGCCTTTGTCACCCTCCAAGATATTACGATGAATATTTGTAAATGAACTCTTTAGTTATTAGTGTCCAGCTTTTTCCGAGCAAGTGCACTATAAAAGCGGAATGCAAGAATTTAACAGGAATCTAGTGAATATTGATACTGCAATTTAATCAACCAACTGTTCTTTCATGAAGGAAAATGAATCCTACATTTATAACCCAAATATTTTGTATTATTTTTTCTTCTAATAAAAAACTGGTTAATATAGCAAAATCTTAAGCTGACGAACACTACTAACATGCAACGCATCCTTTTCATTTCATTTTTTCTTTATCTTTCACTCAGTGTCATATTCGATGATGAAACTTCTGTTTGCTGGCACGCGTGTTGTCATCCTTATCTTCGCTTTGCTTCAGTTTTTGTTACTTGTCAGCTTTTGCTTACATATCTAAATATGTAATTTGATGGTTTATTCATGCACATTTGTTGTTTGTATGATTATTTATGACTGCTTTGTTCTCCTTTTCTGCTTTCACATATTTTCATTATATCCTGTAGCCTTGTTCAACTAATTAATATCAGATTCAAGCGAAAGTCGTTTCCATGTAATCTATTAATATCCTCGCTATTTGCACAATTAAATCTTTGTGGAATATTTCAAATGTGGAATTATTGATATCAAGATTTTTTTCATATACAACATGTTGCTCACAAATCTATCTTCTGTCTAGTTGAAGATATATATTTCCTCTAAATTAAAATTAAGCGTGTTTTGATGTTACGAAACTTTTGAAATTTAATGCGTATCTATAGTCTTTTTTTACTCTAAATTTTTTACAATTGCATATTCAAAGACATTCCTCATATGTTTAGGTATTTGCAAATATATTTAGCAGTTGGAAAATAATAAAAGAAACAGTTACTGTCAAAATATTTTTATGCTAAATTGTATTACATCTTAACCTTATAGGATTCATCAGTGACGTATAAGTCAAATACTCTTACGGGAACTGAACAAAAATATAAGGTAAAATAAATATAAAAAATGAAATAACTAGATTGTTGTATTAGACAGCGAACTTTTAACAGTTGCATGTTTACACATAAAGCGTCATCGGAGAGAAAGGCTCATGTTTCCTGGTTGCGAAGAACACAGGGCATTTTTTGGAAGCATTTTTCTGTAACAGTTCTAGTATTTCATGATGGCACTTCGCGTCTGAGTGTGTTGTAGGCGGCTGGAATTGGCAGTTGCTTAAATGAACAGGTTTGGATTGTTAATCAGTCTCTTGCCCAGGTTTTCACGTGAAAGGAATGAAATTGATTTTTTTAATAAGTTGCAAAATAATCTACCGACAGGAAGACAGTTGCTGTTGCAAATCAGTGATTAAAATATTTAGTCATTTTGCCAACGTTATTTTATTGCGATTTCATAAGGTATCTGTAATTGAATTAAAATTTTAATTTCAAAAGATATATAATTGTTCTAAACTAAAACTGAACAAGTTTTGATATTTCGAAACTTTTAAAATTTTTATGTATCTTTAAATTCTTTTTTTACTAAATTTTTTACCATTGCATATTCAAAGACATTCTTCAAAAGTTTAGGTATTTAAAAATATATTTAGGAGGCGAAAAGTAATAAAAAAGGCTAAATTTTATTACCTCTTGAACTAGGATTCATCAGTGACATACAAGTCAAATTCTCTTATGGGAACTGAACCAAAATATAAGATAAAATAAAATAAAATAAAATAACCAAACTGTTATGTTAGACGTCGAACTTTTAACAGTTCCATGTTTATTCATAAAGCGTCATCGGAGAGACAGGCTCATGTTTCCCGGTGGCGAAGAACACAGGACATTTTTTGGAAATATTTTTCTGTAACAATTTTTGTATTTCATGACGGCACTTCGCGTCTGATTCTGAGTCCGAGTCTGTAGGCGGTTGGAATTGGTTGTTGCTTAAATGAACAGGTTTAGATTGTTAAGCAGTACGGTGCCCAGGTTTTCAAGTGACAGGTAATGAAACCAATTTTTTTAAATAAGTTGCAAAATAATTTACCAACGGGAAGACAGTTGATGCTGAAACTCTGTGATTAATATATTTAGTCATTTTGCCAACGTTATTTTACTGCGATTTCGTAACTCATCTGTAATTGAATTAAAATTTTAATTTCAAAAAGTTTTAGAAGTATAAGTACTTTATTATAAGATTTACCTTTTTACTGAATTTTTTTCAATAATAATATATAAACCAATTGCTGTTTACAGGTAAACAAATTCTTCGTTAGTAAATAGAATAAGTAATATATATTTTTGGTTGATCTGGAAGTTCTTAACTTGGCAATGACACACCTGACTGGGGGCCAACATGTCCGTAAAAAGCATGAAGTTAAGTAGAATGATATTGCAAATAAGGGAAGGACTGGGGGGAGAAATTCCAGGTCTAAATTAATTAAATATATCTACATTGCTCAGAAGAATTAATGACAAGGAAGCCGTGTACTCTGGGCTCTTAGCACCTTTCAAGCTAAATTATACAAATGTTAGAAGAAAGAGGGTGCCACACGATAAGTAATGAAATCTGATGAATAACACTTCATGAGAGGCTTGATTGATGGACGTAGGTGCACAGTGGAGGCAGATGAGTCTTCAGCGGTACACACGCCCTTTCTGCAAATATAGAGAAAGGAACACGATCGCTTGGTAAACAAAGCACAGATTAGTCTTTACAGAGGGAGTGCTGAAGGCTGAAGGAGATGACGTCAAAATATAATCAAGTAAAGTACGCTTTAACACTGATAAATGGCTACCGGCAATGATTCAGGGTCTAAGCACAATGCAAGGAGAAAAGGAAACGGCAAAGGATAAGAGTGCAAGATAATTGACTGAACACTCCCCCACCACACAGTTCCTCACTCACTTGAGCGAAGATCCGTGGATGCAAAGTCAATGGCTTCTCCGGCGAGTGGGACTTCTACACTTGGCACTTGGGTGGCACTTGGATGGGAAGGCTGTCGGCCATACAAAGGGTGATGGAGTATCGCCAGCGGCGTGTTACTGGCTAAGTGTCTTGTCTGTGCCTGTCCTTGTTGACCCTGACCAGCCTTATATGACCTCTCTTTTTTGCCGGTGTTCGCTGCCCTGGGCAATTCAGGTGTGCCGATCTTCGAGCGCGATATCCATTAAGCTCCGCATTTCACGTGTCAGCCAGGGAAACAAGGGTCTTCGGCTAGCAGAGTCATAAAAGCAGATTAAGATAGGCAATTTTGGAGAGGCTTAACGATTGAGGGTACAGAGACCCTGACGAATCAGTTGTCAAATGTTAATTAAAAAAGAAGCGGCTGAGGGTCTCGTCTCCTTTGCTTTGTTGGGGGCCTCTTAACAAGGAAGCATGGAGGGCTGTGAAGTAGTGATACTTCTAACAATGTGATAGGTGCAATATGCACCGGGACCTGGGATATTAGCAATTGGGTGAAATATAAAATATTTATGATAAAAGAAACCTTTAAACATGAGGAAAAGAAGAAAATATATTTAACTGAACTATATGTGAAACAGAAATCAAAATGATTCGGAACAGACCTAGCGGGACAGAGAATTTGGATTGTTTACTGATGAATCAATCCTGATTCATCAACATGGAAATGTAAATGAAAACGTAATATTTGAAATTGATCCTTAATTTAAATTTCAATATACATTGCCTGTGTAAATAACAGCAGAATTCATGTTTCTAAAATAATTTTTGTAAATGTGCGTTGGAGGATATTTCTTTCATCTCATAAGCTTCAATGAAATGCTTTAGATAAAAAATAAATCGTGATATTTTATTCTTCTTATTAAATAAAAATATTATTGAAGATACATTCTTCACGGTGGTCCCCGGTATTTCCCGCATTGTCTGTTTATAAAAGGTGTCTTTTTATATCTGCTATTATTATTATTATTATTATTATTATTATTATTATTATTATTATTACTATTATTATTATTATTATTATTATTATTATTATTATTATTATTATTATTATTATTATTATTAGTAAAACATATTTATAGTAACACGAGTCTTAAAATGGAGAAACGAATCCACAGTTATGTATATACATATATTTAATGAAAGATAAAGCTTTCTGTACATTTTCCGACAGCTTTCTGTACAGTTTTATCTTTAAATACATATACATAACTGTGGATTTGTTTCTTCTTTATTATTTTTGGTATTACACTAAATATAAAACAGAAAAATGTATTAACAGATAACCGCTATGAAAATCGTATGATATCCTTTATCATGTTCATTTTGTTCTCACCTTTAAACATGTATCAAGCTCGTCGATTAGGTGTTATACATGCATACATAAAAACCTTCATATTATTTTTTTTGTAAAGGCAACTGCATCCTATTTTCATTTTTTCAGTATATTGTCTTTAAGTAAAGATTTTCATAATCTATTTATATACCTAGTTTTACAATTGATGTAGCTGTACTTATCCGTATCGGAACTGTTTGTTAATGTTTTACACTGTGAGGGCGGGACCAGCTTTTCATTCCGTTTAACAAATAAAAAGAATAACATTTTTCTTTTTCATCGAAGAGGCAGCTTCTAATTTCTTTTCATGCATCAGATAAAAAGAAATGAGCTTAGGTTTTGTTTGAAGGGAAAAGTACTGTACCAGTCCTTCTCAACGACTAGCTGGCGCAAACGTCCCCGAAACGCCCCAGTTGATGCGCACTCCGATTCCTCAAAAGATCAACAAACATTTGTTCAAAACATTCGTTAATGTGTACCTTCAGTGTCGGTCGATTCTGGTGAAAGCAATACATTGCAGGCGTCTCCCTGTTGATTCACTCGGAGATTAAGAGAAGTACGTCATATGAAAGCAACAAAGACAAGTAAAAAATGCGCCGAAGTTTTTTCGGCGCAATCGAGTTTTCTGTACAGCTCATAATCAAGGCCACCGAAAATAGATCTACCTTTAGGTGGTCTTGGCATAATGCTTTTTGAGCCGCGGCCCATGAAACTCTCAGCTGGCCGTGGTGGCCTGTGTTGTTGCGTTGCCAGAAGCACGATTATGGCTAACTTTAACCTTAAATAAAATAAAAACTCCTGTGGCTAGAGGGTTGCAATTTGTTATGTTTGATGGTTGGATGGTTGATAATCAACACACCAATTTGCAGCCCTCTAGCTTCAGTAGTTTTTAAGAAATGAGGGCGGACAGAAAAAAGTGGGGACGGACAGACAAAGCCAGCACAATAATTTTCTTTCCAGAAAACCAAAACCCTCACAAATTTGCTGACGAGATTCATCAGTCCTGGTGATCTTTTTAGATCTGCCTTTTGAAATGCTGTTCTTTTGGATGAATAGGTAAAATGCTGAGATGAACTGACCTGATGGCAGTGTCTTGCAAACTTCATTAGGTGGGAACTGTGCGTCACATCGTTTTCTTTAAGAAAATCGTGATTAATAATAATAATAATAATAATAATAATAATAATAATAATAATAATAATAATAATACCAAGTCTGTAAGCGAAATACATATCGCAATACCTAAATAAGGGAGCAAAAATGAAATCTTTGTTGCGACGGATTTGTAATTTTTGGACAGAGCGAGAACAAAAACAGGACCGAGGTTGGTTTCCTATTTTTAGGTAAAACCAAAGGAAGGCAAAAAATATTATTTAAGTCTGAGCCGCCAGGAAATAGGCTTTTATATATCCGAGTCACTTGGGACCGTTATCTATGACCTTTTCTGCTGGGACGACAAAAAATTCTTTCAGCAAATCAATCAAACTGTCACAAGGGACCGCACCACAACTGTATGGAAAAATATTGTACTTTCCATTGAATAGATAGAGTTAGTCGCCGTATCTCTTACTTCTTGTATGCGTACATATATAGAAATGTACACCTACTCTTTCTTGCACATACATATATGCACAACACACACAAACACACACACACACACACACACACACACACACATATATATATATATATATATGTATATATGTATATATATATATATATATATATATATATATATATATATATATATATATATATATATATATACTATATATATATATATATATATATATATATATATATATATATATATATATATATATATATATATATATATATATATATATATATATATATAAATAAGAAGGCCCATAAAACACTATTTAAACGTTGAAACCATATATTTCAACACTTGTTTCTGTGCCCCTGTTCACTGGTAGAATATGGACAGGTGGAAAGTTAAAATGCCATATATACAAAAACATGAAGGTGTGGCCTTGATGCCTCCGATGTTATGGAGGTGGCGTTTCTTAAGAAGGAGGAGAGTGAAAATTCCCTAGTGGTTTTGGCCTCATTATGCTCCCGTTTGGCGATGGATCTGGCGGTGTCGTGTTCTTGGGTCATCTTCTTCAGGAGGTTTGAGGATTAAGGTCATCGATGGCGTTTTCAATGTAGGTTCATATTGTTGGTTTGATTGATGATAGCAGATTCCAGCATCTTTCTTTTGTAAATAACTCAGCCCCACCCAGTTAATGACATGCCCTGTATTTCTGATATGTAGGAAAATTCCCGAACTCTCCGGGAAGCGTAACGTACTGATCTTTTGTGCTCTGTTATTCTTTGCGAGAGCGATCCTCGCCTACATAGATTTCATGACAATTGCTACATGGTATCTTGTAAACTCCGGCTTCTTCCGTTTTGTTATTTAAGGAACGAGCGAACTCCCGATGGATTTGGGATAATGGAAAATGAAAGGATTATTAGAAGTTTTCATCGTATGGAAGCTTTATTTTGTTGTTGAAATCTATTTGTCTGTTGGGATGGGACCTCTATAGTATATTTATTCGCTTTTGTTAATAGCCCTCTTGATAATGTGTGATAGAGCAGTTGCGTTAGGTGTTGGCGGAAAATTCTTTATCCAGGTACTCATTTGAACATATCCTAAGTCCTCTGAGGAATAAGTTGCACCCTACCATGATTTTTACGGAGACGTCAGCTTAAGAAATACAAGGCATGTCATTAACTGGAGTGGGGCGGAGTTGGTTTTCAAGTAGCTGTCCGTACAAAAGAAAGATGCTGGAATCTGCTATCATCAATCAAACCAACAATATTTGTCAGGAGGACATTGGAAATCGGACGCCATCGACACCTTAATCCTCAAACCCCTCCTGAAGAAGATGACCCAAGAAACATGACCGCCAGATCCATCGCCAAACAGGAGCTAATGAGGCCAAAACCACTAGGGAATTTGGTCACTTCCTCCTTCTTAGAAACGCCACCTCCATAACATCGGAGGCCTGAGGCCACACCTTCATGTTTTTGTATATATACCATTGTAACTTTCCACCTGTCCATATTCTACCAGTGAACAGGGGCACAGAAACAAGTGCCCCGAAATATATGGTTTCAACGAAATAGTGTTTTATGGGCCTTCTTATTTTCATATTACACTGTAGTATTACAGGAAAAACATTCATATATATATATATATATATATATATATATATATATATATATATATATATATATATATATATATATATATATATAGAATGTTATGTGCTCAGTATAATTCTTTCTTTATTACTTTCTTCCTTTAAATCCTCAGTCGTAAACCCTTATGGACAGAGTCAGTAGAGTATAAACCCAGGAGGGCTCCATAGGGAAATCTTCTTGCAGGAAGAGACAAAGTATAGGAAAAGGTGAAAAATAAATAAATTTGAGGGGACGGAAAATAAAACCGACACTCCAAAAATTCAGGAGACGTCAGCAGAAAGTAGAACTGACTTTCCTTCTCGCTTAAATGTTTGGAGATCTGAGGATTCCACAACTGCACTGGCCCAAATATTCCGCATTTTAATAGTAGCCAAGATGAAACTCCTAGCTGATGATCATGGTGGTCGCCAAAAGGGTTATAAAGGGCTTGTAATTAGGAGTATCATCCCGAAAGACTAGATGATAGCCGGCAGGCTGAAGCCTTTTGCCGCCCCCCCTCCCCCCCAAAAAACCTTCCCTCTCCCCTATTCACTTTTAGGTGAAATACAGTATACATATACACAATACTCCCTTTCAGCGAGTTGACGGTGACACCAACCCCACCATGCTCAAAATTTTTAATCGTAATTGTTTGTATTGCTTCCAAAAAGACAGTTTAATGTAATTTTACATGAATGTGACAGGATTGGAACAAAATTAAACTATTGTGTAAGACAGCGGCTTTAAACCTCAGAACTTATTATTAAAGGTATAAGTTCCAGTTTCCATGGTTTCTGATGGTAGAGAAGAGAAGTAATATATTTATTTTACTATTTGCATCTAACAATTTCCTCTTTTCATGCTGAAACTTTGAAGTGTGGGGACAGTTAATGTTTATAATTTTGTTAATTGTAAAATGAAGAGGTTTACCATTGAAAACAATGTAGAGTATTCTGAATCTCATTGTTCAAAACTAATGAGTGTTATTAATGTGCAGTTTCAATCTGATCTTTATAATTTGATGTTAGATGACATTTTTCACCAGGTAATAGTATATCGTATGTTTGATAAATTCATTATAAAATGCTAGATATACAAAATACGAAGCGTAAGACGTCGCGATTAGTTCATGTGAATTTATATTATTAATGAAAACAATTATTAGTCAATGACACAATATGGAAAGGGAATACAATGCATTTCAGAAAAAAATTTATATTGTTGATATTCATTCTCATTATACAATCAGAAAAAAAAAAATTTTCTGCTAAATAAAAAAATTATTCCTTATATACTACTGTTATTTTATTTTCCATTTCTGTGATATTCTTGTAAGAGATTATTTATTATTATTATTATTATTATTATTATTATTATTATTATTATTATTATTATTATTATTATTATTATTATTATTATTATTATTATATACAGAACCTAGTTGTCACTTGAGTGATACAAGCCTTCATAATATCGAGCAACAGAAATGTCTTATCTTCTCTGTTTACCCATAACTTTTTGGATATGCTTATTCCTTCAAGTATTTGAAGAGTTTCTAACCTTTCCAATAGGGATTCGAACTCATCTATGTTAGGTCATAGAAGGAAAGCGTAACCTACAATGCCACAAAAAAAAAAAAGTTTATATTTACGTCTTCGTCATTGCAATTTGTTTCATCAGTTTTTGCTCACAGGCTGAAACTACCCTTTTCAGAAGACATAGGTGGCACTAAAGTCGCTTAATCGTTCCAATTACTGCTCAGCTAATTCGTTAAAAGGTCTCCAAACATTCGCTCAAAGCATTCGCTAATATTTCCCAGCAGCGTCAGCCGTTTCTGATGAAAGCCAAACGATCCTTGCTTTCTTTTGATTTCACGGCCTTTTAGTCCATTCATTTACGGGCGGAGGTTTAAAGGAATACCTGATCCCATCGGAAAGAGCCACGCGTAAATTTGCCATCGAGACTCGTCAGTCAGGGCGACGCTTTTTTCACATTTGGGTTTGGAAATTTGTCACTGAAATGAAGATCCACATTAAGCCGGAAAGTTAGGAATGAATTAACTAGATATCAGAGCTTCTAAACACACATTTGTATACACATGTAATAAGTTTTCTTAATAATAATAATAATAATAATAATAATAATAATTAATTAATAATATAATATAATAATAATAATAATAATAATATTATTATTATTATTATTAATAATAATAATAATATTATTATTATTATTATTATTATTATTATTATTATTATTTAGCAAGGAGAAAGCTTGCCACTTGTATTCATAGGGAAATTACGACACTATTCATGCATTACGTTCAACAAGTGATATTCAACGAAAATAAGTACATTTTCCTCTTTGATTTATTCAACACTAGCTATAGGATAAATATATCCGGAATAGTCAGTTTTGTATGCTTTCATTTGGTCAAGTTATCGGTTGTTTAGATAACTCGTAGAAATGGAACACATAAGCAAGAATGTACTTGTTCCTAAGATACTTTGCTCTCTAACTTTAACAAGTAAAAAATGCGCCGAAGTTTCTTCGGCGCAATCGAGTTTTCTTTACAGCCGCTACAGTGTATAATCAAGGCCACCGTAAATAGATCTAGCTTTCGGTGGTCTCGGTATAATGCTGTATGAGCCGAGGATCATGAAACTTGACCACGGCCTGGTGGTGGCCTGGCCTATATCGCTGCCAGACGCACGATTACTAACTTTAACCTTAAATAAAATAAGGACTACTTAAGGTTAGAGGGCTGCAATTTGGTATGTTTGATGATTGGAGGGTTGATGATTAACATACCAATTTGCAGCCCTCTGGCCTCAGTAATTTTTAAGATATGAGGCCGGACAGAAAAAAGTGCGGACGGACAGACAAAGCCGGCACAATAGTTTTCTATTACAGAAAACAAAAAGTTACTGAAGTTACCTTCTTTAAAGGAACAATTATAATCATATTTTGCATATGACTACAGTTACTGTTATTAGTACTGCTGTGGAAAATCGGTAATTATTATTGTTATAGTAACCTAAAAACTGCGTGATTTGGTAAATGTTGGTTATCCTATTTAGAGGATTGACCTTATTACTATTAATTGTCAACCAGCAAACACTCTACGTAACTTGTCACGCTGTCAGTTGAAATACAGTTTTATCCCCAGATCCTGTGAATTACATATCAGGCATGCAGCCTCCCGTCTCGTCTGTCCGAACTCCGTCGAAACTGGTGTTGGAATATTTGAGTCGCTGAAGCTGACGTTAGATAAACGTGTTTTCATTCATTGTTTATAATCTCACGACCAACTTTGATCTAATTAGACAACGTTGCACTTGTAAGACTGACATCATTTATGTAAGTTCGCGTTTATTATCACTTTGACAAACATGCGTCCTTAAGTTTTACACAATATAGTATTAGACTCTTTACTAATTATCGCGTGGTTATCCGGGAAAGTGCTTAACTAAAACAAAATATGTTCTTTTGCGCCCTTCATAACACGCGCTTGCTCGCGAATTTCATTATCACAGACGGAGAGAGAGGGAGAGAGAGAGAAAACTATATGATACGATTGAATGCTGGCAGGTCTTTTTATAGAAAAAAGTGTAAAATATCGGGAGGAGTTCATCTTACATTTTCAAATGAATCATCTTCGTCAGAAAGCTTAACTTGAAATTGAATTTCAGCCGTGAATTTAATTATTCTTAAATCGAAAGACGAGTAAATCCATCTTGTTCTTGCACTGTCCTGCTCATAAATGCCGTTAATATTTTACAATACCATGTTGTTTTAAGTTGACAACATACTGGAAAATTTTGTACAGTTATATCTGAGAAGAGATCATATGAATCTGGCGTATGAAATTAATTGATTCTTTGAAAATGTTTTGGTGAGTTTTATAGATCTCTTGGATAGGGATTTAGCTCATCTTGGCATATATTCCCTATTCCATATGTGTTCACAACTTGTATGCAAATAAATATAGCAGAAACCCTATTTTAGCGGCTCGCTGTTTGTCTGGTGTCACTTGGAAGTTGCAGAACCAGTATGCAACCGGTATCATCTCGTCCCCGAGAAATTCAAATCTGTCATGATTTTAGAGAAAACACGCACGACCACTATCATTTTCATCTCGTGGAAATGAATTCGAAATTGCTTTTTTATTAGTCCATGTTTCCGCAGTCTTTAAAGAGAAAATGTAATTTCTTCAGTTGTTAGTTATCTCTGCCATTGGCAATGCGTGAAAGAATGATTATTATTTTCACCTGATTCTTTCTTAAACGATCAAGGAAAATGTTCGACTATTTTTTTAAGAATTATTTTTCTTTGCAATGAAGATAACAATAATTACACCATTATTTATGGAATACCAGAAACGAGCAGATGACCTGCAAATCAATACAGAACCTTGTTTACTTCTAGCTAAAATACAGGTGCCCGTATGTGAACGTTTTGCGAAGTTATTTCGAGCGAAGAAAAAATCATTCTGCCAAATTCTGCCTATAGGTTATCACCGTGCTGAAATTTAAATGAGCAAATTGCGCAAGTAGGAAGATCTGCCCTTGACATAGTATTTACTATGGAAAATTAAAAAAGACTTTGTAGATTTTAAGTTTCATAAGCAGGCGCTGAGAATAGCTTGTATTAGACTATAAATAATGAAGCATAACTTTTAATGTAACTGCATTTCAGTGACAGACGACATCACGAAACTAAACGGGTAAGATATTTCAGAAAATTCTAATTCGAAGTTACATTATTTTTGCAAAATGGCTGATTGATGTTGTTTAACGGGTTTACAGCACCGTATACATGACAAAAATAGAAATGCCGTGAGTGATGAATCAGTTTAGGATATTAATAGAATTTTAGGATTTCCAACAAAAGCATCATTACATTAATATATTTAAATTATTATTATTATTATTATTATTATTATTATTATTATTATTATTATTATTATTATTATTATTATTATTATTATTATTATTATTATAGGTTCTTTGGCAGAACTGGACATATGGTTAATCAGAACTGTTGATATCTGTAAAAACTTGTTTGCTTAAATTTTTCCGTTTTAAATTGCCGGAGACGAATTGTTAACCATGATCATGACACATTACTTATGAACCATTCAGTACGCGAAGAATATCGTGAGTATATATTTTTTTATATATATATATATATATATTTTATATATATGAATAATATATATATATTAATTTCTATTTTCTGAAAATATTCACGCAACTAATAAATGTACGTGGATCATTTGTGTATCTACGCACAAAATTCATCTACAAAATGCATGGGGTTGAATTCCATTTAATTAAAAAAATTTCTTCGAATTTTTCTGCTTTAATTCGGAAGCAAAATATATTATAACCCCAAAAAATATTGAATGATGATGAAGTGATTATTGATATTGACAGTCATGTTATGTCGTTCTAGAAAACCATCACCTCGCCACGTTTGTTAGAAATTCTGGAGGGATGATGGTGAATTTATATCATTAATGTCATAACAGAGCTGACTGCAGTCAATAACAGCGATATAAAGGATCGTGATTCGACTAGAAAATATCAAGGGTTGAAACTTAAATATAATTTTCATGTATCATATTGGTTCTGGCTATCTTTTGAAATACGTATTAGGAAGTTCAGTTTAGGCCAAGCAAAAGAAAATTATGAAATGAATTATGTTTTTGGCTTTCTGCGAAACGTGGTCATTCTTATTCATGACGTGAAACAAAAGAGCGAGTTTTAATTGTTAAAACACTAGTCTTTGTAAAGCCAGAGGTAAATTAATATAGTACTGCTCTTAATTGTTGTCTCTTAATGTATGATTGTTATTTAAACGAGTCTGAGAAGCCGGAATTTCCGTTTCCATGATGTGTTCATTTGACATATTATCGTATTATGTATATGATAATATGTTAAGGTTTTGTTAGGCTTAGGAAGAAAATAGCCATTGGATTTGGTCAATACTTCAGTAGGTGACCGACGGTAAATGCCACAATGGTTATACTTCAGTTCTCTTAAGTAACAACCACGAACAACATATGGTTCGATACTATCTAAAGTCATAACAAGTAGCTTCAGTGGTCATCTGTAGTGACATGAGCATGGATGGGGCTAGCAAACTCTCATCAAAAATCAACCTTACAAACATGCCAGATCTGCCTGCATTGGGTTACACTCAGCCAGCTGAAGAGTTATACTTGGAAGGGGAGTTATATCTATAACATAAAAATATTTAAAATTACCACAGCTGAAGTGGACTAAATAGAGACTTGATAATTGTCAGTTTTCGGTCAAGAAAGATGGGGATACCTGAAAGAAATCATGAAAGAGAAGAGAAGTGTAATAGAAAGGGAAGAACGGGCAAGACTACAGGATTTTAGATCGCGTATATTTTATTTTATTTTTATCTGGAAGGAATTATTAACACGGGAACGATGCTGATCCATATGTTTAATAAATCCATATGTGTAATTAATATAAATATTTAATAAATGTTTAGTATTGTAAATATGTATATGGGTAATATCGTATAAAAATCTAAATATTGGCGTGGTTAAAAAGAACGAAGGAAAAATGTTCCCCAAAGGAATTTCTTAGCAACTATCCTGTGACAGCGAGAAGTCGTGCGAGACCAATGAAGTCATTTAAATGGCTGAAATAGACAGAGGAATATGTAAGGTGTCCAGTGTTGATATTGATCACCTTGAAGAAATTGAGTCATTTAATTAATTACGAGAGAGACGAAGCATCAACCAATTCAAATGGCGTAATGAAAAGCAAACAGTTTCTGTGGCGAATACTTTTTAAACTTTGAAGAGGTCTTTTTTTTTTGCGAAAATATTCCAAAATATATCCACTCTTCCGAGTACCGAACGAAAAATCGAAATAAGCATTTGTATGCGTGGATGCCCTTTGAGAATATCTCCACTTTTGAATCTGAGAAACCCAATGGCAATGGAATTTTTCGGAAGTCAGTATTGCGCAAAACAGTATCTATTAAATGAAGCAAAACACACGTTGAAACTAATCTTATTGCAAAATATATCTTATTCTTCATATCTATTTATGAATCATTTAATCATATATTAAATTTAAGTGTTTAGAAATGAGGATATTGTCTGAGAGTATAAGAAAACATAAGTAGAGAGACGATCCCAAAGCTCCAAAGCCTTTTGAGGATATATTGCCGTTGCGTTATCTATCCTCAAAAGGCTTCGGAGCTTTGGGATTGTCTCTCTGCTTATGTTTTCTCATAATCTCAGACAATATCCTCATTTCTAAACACCTAAATTTAATATATGATTAAATGATTCATAAATAGATATGAAGAATAAAATATATTTTGCAACAAGATTAGTTTCAACTTGTGTTTTACTTCATGGGACAGTAATAGAGTCTCAGCTGTTCTTTATAAGTATTGTAGGGTATAAATTTGAGAAATCAGTAGGGAATAAAACACAAGGGTAAATAAAAAAAAATAAAATAAAATAAAGATAACTTCTATCTTTGAAAAGACGAATGACAGATACTGGACCGTTAACAAATGAGAAAAAATAGACATAATAAAGGTTTCATACTTCACTTCAGGAAATCATTGAAGTTGCTCCACGCTTTAGTCAGCTAAAAGAAGAATGAGCTGATTTAAAACGCAGGATCTGTCCACTGGTTTATTTGGCGCCTCTCTCGAGGATGGAGCGAATTTCATAGTAATTCAACGCTAATTTCACCGATAGAAAATTGTTTTCTCTCTGTTTCCTGAAGAGTTCTTAGTATTATATTTATCATACCGAACAGACACGGCTGATAAAAAAAAAAGAAGAAGATAAGTTAGTGACAATGAACTTCTCAACTCGAGTAGTTGCAAACATTTATTAACAGGCGGGTAGTTGAATTCGAGACAGACAGAGGTAGAAGATTCTTGTTTTTGGAAATGAATGGTATGAAAACATGGCAAACAACTAAATTATCGATGTTATGACCTCAACACATATACACAAACGCTTTCAATGAAGAAAAGTTGTGACCATATTATCTTAGAAAATAAATAGGGATTATTATTATTATTATTATTATTATTATTATTATTATTATTATTATTATTTTTATTTATTTTTTTATTTTTTTTTTTTTTTTTTTTTTTTGTCTATCAGTCATCCTATTCGACTGGGTGGTTTTTATGGTGTGGGTTTCCGGGGTGCATCCTGCCCCCTTAGGAGTCCATCACTTTTCTCACTATGTGCGCTATTTCTAGTAGCACATTTTTCTGCATGAGTCCTGTAGCTACTTCGGTATCTAATTTTGCCAGATTCCTTTTCAGGGATCCTGGGATCGTGCCTAGTGTTCCTATGATTATGGGTACAATTTCCACTGGCATATTCCATATCCTTCTTATTTTGATTTTCAGGTCTTGATACTTATCAGTTTTTTCTCTTTCTTTCTCATCTACTCTGGTGTCCCATGGTACTACGACATCAGTGAGTGATACCTTCTTCTTGATTTTGTCAATCAACATCACGTCTGGTCTACTGGCACGTATCACACTATCTGTTCTGATACGATAGTCCCAGAGGATCTTTGCCTGATCGATTTCTATCACTCCCTCAGGTTGGTGTTCGTACCACTTATTACTGCAAGCTAGCTGGTGTTTCTTGCACAGGCTCCAGTGGAGGGCTTTTGCTACTGAATCATGCCTCTTTTTGTACTGGTTCTGTGCAAGCGCCGGACATTCGCTTGCTATGTGGTCTGTGGTCTCGTCTTTCATATTGCACTTCCTGCATATGGGTGAGATGTTATTTCCATCTATTGTTCTTTGGACATATCTGGTTCTTAGGGTCTGATCTTGTGCCGCTGTTAGCATTCCTTCTGTTCCCTTCTTGAGTTCTCCCCTCTGTAGCCATTGCCATGTTTCATCGCTGGCCAATTCTTTTGTCTGTCTCTTGTACTGTCCGTGCATTGGTTTGTTGTGCCATTCCTCTATTCTGTTTTTCATTCTCCTGTCTCTGTATGTTTCAGGGTCTTCGTCTACTTTTATCAGTCCTTCTTCCCATGCACTCCTTAGTCACTCGTCTTCACTGGTTTCCAGTTATTGCCCCAGTGCTCTGCTCTCGATGTTGACGCAGTCCTCTATACTTAGTAGCCCTCTCCCCCTTCCTTTCGTGTTATGTATAGTCTGTCTGTATTTGCTCTTAGGTGTAGTGCTTTGTGTATTGTCATGTGTTTTCTAGTTTTCTGGTCTGTGCTGCGGAGTTCAGCCTTCGTCCACTCCACTACTCCTGCGCTGTATCTGATTACTGGTACTGCCCATGTGTTTATGGCTTTCGTCATGTTTCCGGCGTTGAGTTTTGATTTGAGTATCGCCTTAAGTCTCTGCATATATTCTTCCCTGATCGTTTCCTTCATCTCTTGGTGTTTTATATCCTCTCCATTCTATTATTCCCAGGTATTTGTATCCTGTCTTATCTATGTGTTTGATGCTATACCCATGTGGTAGCTTTATCCCTTCAGTTCTTGTTACTTTGCCTTTTTTTATGTTGACAAGGAGCATTTTTGTACAGTATTCCAAACTCCATTCTGATGTCCCCAGATACAATCCCTACAGTCTGGATTAGGGTGTCTATTTCCTTGATGCTCTAACCGTACAGCTTGATGTCGTCCACGAACATCAGATGGTTAATTCTGTTGCCTCCTTTCTTGAGTTGGTACCCGGCATTATTATTATTATTATTATTATTATTATTATTATTATTATTATTATTATTATTATTATTATTATTATTATTATTATTAATGATAAGTTAGATTCATGGGGAAATGTCTAACATTTGTTACAGTGATTTGCATAATACCAGAGGATTTCTACATAAACAATATTCCATGTCAGTACTCCCCAGAATAAACAATGAAGGTTTTACAGCTTCTCCTGCAACTTGAGGAGGATATTCTTTTGCGTTTTTTCGTACCTAAACCTAATGAATAAATTCTTGATGGTATTCTAAAGTAGAAATATGAATTTCGTTAAGCTATAAAAGTCGTGATAATCAAAAATTCCCGCCTGATAAATTCAAGATACATGTTTAGTCCTTCGTCTGTAATTCACTCTTTCGATAAAGAAGAAAAGGAGGAAGAAAGAAAAATTGTGTCGAACTTTGAAACGTGGATAAAAATAACTACAAACTGGAGAACAAATATATTTGAGAAATCCAGGTACAGTTTCAGACGTCAGTGTGGAGGCCTCTATAATGAAGAGAGAGAGCATGGCGCTCCAGAAATATATATATATATATATATATATATATATATATATATATATATATATATATATATATATATATATATATATATATATATATATATATATATATATATATATATATATGTGTATGTGTGCGTGTATGTATGTGTGTGTGTGTGTGTGTGTGTGTTTTTTAGAAATATTTGTTCTCTAAATATTGACCTTAAAATGTGGAGCACTTTTAATGTCATAACTATGCAGAAACCAGTAAAAGATCGAGTTTTTTGTACAACGTATAATGCCGTATGAAAGTCTCACCCACGGGTCATGAAACTCAGCCGCAGCCCGGTGGTGGCCTGTGTTGTTGGCACTTATAGCGATGCCAGACGCACGATCATGGCTAACTTTAACCGTAAATAAAATAAAACTGCTAAGGCTAGTGGGCTGCAATTTGGTATGTTGGATGATTGGAGTGTGGACGATCAACATACCAAACTGCAGCCCTCTAGCTTCAGTACTTTAAGATCTGAGGGCGGACAGAAAGAGTGCGGACTGGACAGACAACTAGCCATCTCAATAGTTTTCTTTTACAGAAAACTAGGAGGGTGGGGGGAGGTAGTGAGGTTGGGGTGCTTATATGTAGTCTCCTTCTAAATAATTTTTACCGACACTTCTGTCTTTGAATTGGATGCCCTTTATCTCTAATTGATCCGATGAAGGATTTTGGTTGCCTGCATAAATGCCGGATATGCGTTGTCGTAGAATGACCGACCATGTCTTAATACGTTTTCTTGAATGCTTTTATCTCGATTGTGCTAATTAGTATTCTGTACGTGAAAGATTTTTACATTTTGCCTCTAAAGGACTATATATATATATATATATATATATATATATATATATATATATATATATATATATATATATATATATATATGATATATATATTATATATATATATATATTATATATTTACTAATATATATATATATATATATATATATATATATATTTTAATAATGACACGACTATCGCAATTACCATGGCATTGATATGTCGTATATTTACAATTATTCCACCTCTGTCTGCTTCCTGGATAATTCAGTTGATATTCTCACAGAAAAAATTACACTACCGTTTATTCTAATAGCCAAGGCCATTTTCATAAATATACCGAGGTGGTGTATACATCAAAACAAATTAAAATGAAAAGAGGATTTTCAGAATAATTTTGTGTAATTCAAATACGGCAGAATCAACTCACCGGAATCAATTGATAACTTTAGAGTGAAAATGTACATAGAGAAGAAATTATACGGACATTTAAATTACCATGATTTAATTATTATTATTATTATTATTATTGTTGTTGTTGTTGTTGTTGTTGTTGTTGTTGTTGTTTCGGAAGAATACCTCACTCCAACATTGAACAGAATGGCCGTTTGGATGAAGTTGAGTTTGTATTGTAGTTTGTCAATTTCTCTGACGAGTTTCTTTGTAGCAGCAGGTAAATTATACAGCAGCTGTCCAAAGTTCATTTACTCGCGGAGTTTCAGGAAGACTTTCTACCGTTTTTCAAAAAGCAAATGAAGCCAAGGATACAACTACGACATGATTATACTTGCAAGAGGGCGTACAGAAGTTTTTGGGGTCTACGTCGGTCAGCCAGACTCTCCCAGATGAGTCATTCCACTCCCAGCCAATAGCAGGCACCCACCCACCCCCCAACCCCCTCCAAGTTTTGACAACCAATCAAAAATCGCCAAAAAACTCTATAAGCCTGGTTGATGGTAAAAATATGTGGCAGTTGTACCCCTGGCTTCATTCGCCTTTTGAAACATGGAAGATAGCCCTACTGAGGCGTCATCGAATGAATTACCTTTGGACAACTGCTGTATAATTTACCTGCTGCTACAAAGAAACTCATTCGAGAGACTGAGAAACTATAATACAAGCTCAACGGCATCCAAATGGCCATTCTGTTCAGAATTATTATTATTATTATTATTATTATTATTATTATTATTATTATTATTATTATTATTATTATTATTATTATTATTAAAATAACTGCAGTTACAATTAACCTGCGAGCTATGCAACACAGTTTGAACACCATCTTATCTCTATAATTTCATTTAAAGTGTTCCCATTTATATATAAAAAAGTGGGAGAGTACGAAGGGAAATAAAAAAAAAAGACATAAGGCGAAAATAAAAAAAAAAGAGAAGTAAAATGCAAACTAGGTAGAATGTCCTTCTTTCTCTTGGCAAAACGTAGAACGCGAAACTCCGGCCATCGGGGCTTATTAAGTGGAAATGCCGTGAAAAGAGAACGTGGCACGACGATAAAGTCGTAGGGTATTAGCATTCAAAAGCGTGATGACTCTCCGCAAATTAGCAAACAAATTTGATATTTCGATGAGTTTTTTTATTTTAATTATACAAGAGCACACACACACATCATTATATATATATATATATATATATATATATATATATATATATATATATATATATATATATATATATATATTTATATATATATATGTATATATATATATTATATATATGTATATGTATATATATATGTATATATATATATATATATATATATATATATATATATATATATATATATATGTATATATATATATATATATATATATATATATATATATATATATATATATATATATATATATATATAATATATATATGTATATATATGTATATATATGTATATATATATATATATATATATATATATATATATAAATAATACACAACGCTATATATTTATATATATATGTATTGTATATATAAATATATGTATATAAATATATATATATACATATATAATATATACATAAGATTGTATATATAAATATATATATATATATATATATATATATAAATATATATATATATATATATATATATATATATATATATATATATATATATATATATATATATATATATATATATATATATATATATATACATATATATATACATATATATATACATATATATAAATATATATATATATATATATATATATATATATATATATATATATATATATATATATATATATATATATATATATATATATACTGTAGGACTTCGATAATGCTTCATAATACTTGTCTTTTGTGCTGTAAAGAATCTGTAATGTTCCCAGAGGAAATTAAATACATTTTCAGAGGATACTCGTCGATATAGCAAATACCAAATACCACGTAAATCAGTGAGTCACTGGTGCTAGAAACGTGTTTCAAAGATAAAATCCCTGCGACTTTTCTCTGGCAATGTAAAGGGCATCTGTCCAATAGTTACGAAAGCGTAAAAACAGTTTATATTGCAGTAGATGAAGGGGTTTGGATTTGAAACTGGAATTTTTGTGCTTACTTGAAGTTTGGAGAGGGGCTGTAATGCCATTCTTAATACTTTGTTTCACTACTTAAGCATTAATATAAATGCTTATAGTGATGTGTTAGATCTTCCATATATATAGAAAGTTGCCAGTGATTCTTATGTCGTTATTCTCTTATGTACAGTCTACCATGAGAAGATATGTTCGGAAATAGATGGGATTAGTTTTATTGCATTGGAATGCATTTACATATTGGATAATAATAATAATAATAATAATAATAATAATAATAATAATAATAATAATAATAATAATAACCTTGACCTCATGATTTAGTTATAGTTATGTTTTCCTTCTAGCTCCACCAACCATTGACTCATTTTATGTCCCAAACCAAATAAACCGATTCATTAACTCAAAGTTCTTTATCTAATTATGATAAATTGAGTTGAAACTCAAGTTGCAGAAGGAGAATATTACAAACCCTATGGCCTCAACAAAGAAAGCTTCCAATCCAGGTACGGTAAAATGAATGCAGAATACAGATTAGAATATATAAAAACAGTAACAAGAAGTACGCTAAATTTAACCTTAAACTGAAATAAAACTACTGAGGCTAGAGGACTGCAATTTGGTATGTTTGATGATTGGAGTGTGGATGATCAACATACCAATTTGCAGCCCTCTAGCCTCAGTACTTTAAGATTTGAGGGCGGACAGCAAGAGTGCGGACGGACAAACAACTAGCCATCTCAATAGTTTTCTTTTACAGAAAACTAGGAGGGTGGGGGGGAGGTAGCGGGGTTTGGGGTGCTTATATGTAGCCTCCTGCTAAATGTTTTTTACCGACACTTCTGTCTTTGAATTGGATGCCCTTTATCTCTAATTGATCCGACGAAGGATTTTGGTTGCCTGCATAAATGCCGGAATGCGTTGTCGTAGAATGACCGACCATATCTTAATGCGTTTTCTTGAATGAATTTATCTTTTATCTCGAGTATTCTGTACTAAAGATTTTTATTTTGTAACTAAAGGGACTATAATATATATATATTTTATATATATTTTGTATATAAAAATATATTTTTTTTTTTTTTTTTTTTTTTTTTTTACTAATGACACGACTATCGCAAATTACCATGGCATTGATATGTTGTATATTTACAATTATTCCACCTCTGTCTGCTTCCTGGATAATTCAGTTGATATTCTCACATAAAAATTACACTACCTTTTATTCTAATAGCCAAAAGCCATTTTCATAAATATATACCGAGGTGGTGTATAGATCAAAACAAATTAAAATGAAAAGGGAATTTTCAGAATAATTTTGTGTAATTCAAATACGACAGAATCAACTCACCGGAATCAATTGATAACTTTAGAGTGAAAATGTACATAGAGATGAAATTATACGGACATTTAAATTACCATGATTTAATTATTATTATTATTATTATTATTGTTGTTGTTAAGAAGTTGTTGTTTTTAAGAATACCCTTTTTGCAACATTGAACAGAATGGCCGTTTGGATGAAGAGAGTTTGTATTGTAGTTTGTCAATTTCTCTGACGAGTTTCTTTAGCAGCAGGTAAATTATACAGCAGCTGTCCAAAGTTCATTTACTGCAGTTTCAGGAAGACTTTCTACCCTTTTTCAAAAAGCAAATGAAGCCAAGGATACAACTACGCCATGATTATACTTGCAAGAGGGCGTACAGAAGTTTTTGGGGTCTACGTCGGTCAGCCAGACTCTCCCCAGATGAGTGCATTCCACTCCCAACAAAGCAGGCACCCACCCACCCCCAACCTCAGGACCAAGTTTTGACAACCAATCAAAAATCAGCCAAAAAACTCTATAAGCCTGGTTGATGGTAAAATATGTGGCAAAAAATAAACCCTGGCTTCATTCGCCTTTTGAAACATGGAAGATAGCCCTACTGAGGCGTCATCGAATGAATTTTTGGACAACTGCTGTATAAAGTACAACTACAAAGAAACTCATTCGAGAGACTGAGAAACTATAATACAAGCCAACCGCAAATATCCAAATGGCCATTCTGTTCAAATTATCATTATTATTACCATTATTATTATTATTATTATTATTATTATTATTATTATTATTATTATTAAATAACTGCAGTTACAATTAACCTGAAGCTATGCAACACAGTTTGAACACCATCTTATCTCTATAATTTCATTTAAAGTGTTCCCATTTATATATAAAAAGTGAAGAGTACGAAGCTGGAATAAAAAAAAGACATAAGGCGAAAATAAAAAAAAAAAAAAGAGAAGTAAAATGCAACCTAGAAAGAATGTCCTTCTTTCTCTTGGCAAAACTAGAACGTAAACTTTAGTCAGGGCTTATTAAGTGGAAATGCCGTGAAAAGAGAACGTGTACACGACGATAAAGTCATAGGGTATTAGCATTCAAAACCGCGATGACTCTCCGCAAATTAATTCAAACAAATTTGATATTTCGATGAGTTTTTTTTATTTTAGTTATTGCAAGAGCAAAAATTGACATTTATAATATATATAGAAAATAAACAGAGAAGATATATATAGCTACAGCTCACATATTTGCATATACAGCAGCCTATAATATTATTTATATATTTATAATATATATCCTCTGTTATCATCCCCATCAACAATAAATAGGCTATATATATTATGCTATGGAAGATATGAATAGTCTATATATAAACATATATATATATCCATATATATATATATATATATAGACCTATATATTTGCCTCTATATAAACATTATGTATATGTAGATGGCAAGTACATATATGTAATATATATATGATCAGCCATATTTATATACACTAACAGATATACTATATATATATATATGTATATGTATATGTGCACCCCCTATATGTATATAAAACAAAACACACAGACTGGGTATTTACACATAAGAAGAGTGTGCAACTAAAATATAAGATATAGATATAGAATTAGATCTGGTATATATTTATATATATAACAGGGCCATATAAAAATAGGTATATATAAACCATAAAAATATATTTATATATATGCCCAGATAGTATATACATTTATATATATATATATATATATACTGTACAGAAGAATAGCCACAACATATAACAGGAATATGCTATAGACAGTCATATATGATATCCATATATAGGATACAAGAAATAAAACAGAAATATATATATATATGCATATATATATATATATACATCCCTCTATATAACTATATAAATGGCTAGACTCGGGATAATGCTGGTAATACTTGTCTTTTGTGCTGTAAAGAATCTGTAATGTTCCACAGAGGAAATTAAATACATTTTCAGAGGATACTGTCAATGTAGCAAATACGTGTTTCAAAGATAAAATCGCCTGACACTTTTCTCTGGCAATGTAAAGGCACTGTCCAATAGTTACGAAAGCGTAAAAACAGTTTATATTGCAGTAGATGAAGGGGTTTGGATTTGAAAACTGGAATTTTTGTGCTTACTTGAAGTTTGGAGAGGGATAATGCAATTCTTAATACTTTGTTTCACTACTTAAGCATTAATATAAATGCTTATAGTGATGTGTTAGATCTTCCATATATAGAAAGTTGCCAACACACCTTTCTTATGTCGTTATTCTCTTAACAGTACAGTCTACCATGAGAAGATATGTTCGGAAATAGATGGGATTAGTTTTATTGCATTGGAATGCATTTACATATTGAAATAATAATAATAATAATAATAATAATAATAATAATAATAATAATAATAATAATAATAATAATAATAATAATAATAATAATAACCTTGACCTCATGATTTAGTTATAGTTATGTTTTCCTTCTAGCTCCACCAACCATTGACTCATTTTATGTCCCAAACCAAATAAACCGATTCATGAACTCAAAGTTCTTTATTTAATTATGATAAATTGAGTTGAAACTCAAGTTGCAGAAAGAGAATATTACAAACCCTAGGGCTTCAACAAAGAAAGCTTCCAATCCAGGTACGGAAAAATGAATGCAGAATACAGATTAGAATATATAAAAACAGTAACAAGAAGTACGCTAAATTGCCTCAATGAAATCAAAACTACTGAGGCTAGAGGACTGCAATTTGGTATGCTTGATGATTGGAGGTGGATGATCAACCACGAATGCAGCCCTCTGAGCCTCAAAACTCCAAGATCTGAGGGCGGACAGCAAGATGCGGACGGACAAACAACTAGCCATCTCAATAGTTTTCTTTTACAGAAAACTAGGAGGGTGGGGGAACAGCGGGGTTTGGGTGGACAGCTTATATGTAGCCTCCTGCTAAATGTTTTTTACCGACATTTCTGCTTTGAATTGGATGCAATTGAAATCTAATTGATCCGACGAAGGATTTGGTTGCCTGCATAAATGCCGGATATGCGTTGTCGTAGAATGACCGAATATCTTAATACGTTTTCTTGAATGCTTTTATCTCGATTGTGCTAATTAGTATTCTGTACGTGAAAGATTTTTACATTTTGTCTCTAAAAATCTATTTTTTTTTTTTTTTAATGACACGATTACCGCAATTACCATGGTATTGATATGTCGCATGTTTACAATTATTCCACCTCTGTCTGCTTCCTGGATAATTCAGTTGATATTCTCACATAAAAACTTACACTACCTTTTATTCTAAAAGCCAAAGCCATTTTCATAAATAGCCTATACCGAGGTGGTGTATAGATCAAAACAAATTAAAATGAAAAGAGGGTCTTCAGAATAATTTTGTGTAATTCAAATACGACAGAATCAACTCACCGGAATCAATTGATAACTTTGCAGTGAAAATGTACATAGAGATGGAATTATACGCACATTTAAATTACCATGATTTAATTATTATTATTATTATTATTATTATTATTATTATTATTATTATTATTATTATTATTATTATTATTATTATTATTATTAGGTCTTTCTCTGAAATCAAGAACAGGATATGCTGTATATGGGGCAATAATAAGCAGTATTCTTGTTGATATTATAAAAAAACTTTCAAAGATGGCACTCTCCTGTGTTCATTTTCAGACTAACTGAAGATGAACCCAGGACAACTTCGAAAGCATGCTGGAGAG
>NC_089742.1:23965649-23968149 GCF_040412425.1 Macrobrachium rosenbergii | reverse complement strand
CAGCCACGGCCCGGTGGTGGCCTGTGTTGGGGACACTAATAGCGGTGCCAGACGCACGACCATGGCTAACTTTAACCTTAAATAAAATAAAAACTACTGAGACTAAAGGGCTACAGTTTGGTATGATTGATGATTGGAGAGTGGATGATCAACATACCAATTTGCAGCACTTTAGCCTCAGTGTTTATAAGAGTCTAAGGACGGACAGAAAAAGTGCGGACGGACAGACAAATAGCCGTCTCAGTTGTTGTCTTTTACAGAAAACTAAAATTCTTTAGTTTCAGATAGTTACTGGAATTAGCTGCATGAAGAACCTGGGGAAGAGGGAAATAATTATGGATATTAATCCTTACGTGATAGATATTAATCCAATACTCCTACGTAACGAACGTTATTGAAAGGCTAAGAAATATTGAGCTGTCGAGTAGCTGAGAGGGAAATAGGAGAGAATCGGAATGATCCATGAAGGAAAATGCAAATGTGCGTGCGTATGTATGTTTGTGTGTGTGTGTGTGTGTGTGTGTGAGAGAGAGAGAGAGAGAGAGAGAGGATAGTATATGAACAAAATGTACTTGTGACTATAAGCCCATTGATTGGTTGATCATATATGTATATATTATTTATTTATTTCTATGTATGTATATATATATATATATATATATATATATATATATATATATATATATATATATATATATATATAAGTATTAATTTTAAAGGTACACGTCAACATATCAAATAGCAGATGCCACGTGAATCAGTAAGTCACTGGTGCTAGAAATATTTTTCAAAGATCGAAAGTACTACGATATTTTTGTGCCGTTGTAAAGGGCATCTGCCAGAAGAGGAACGAAAGCGTATAGCGAACGTATAGTACCGTAGATGAAGGAGTTTGGGTTTGGAATGGAATTTTTGTGATTATTGGAAGATTGAAGAGGGGCTGTAACATCGTTCTTTACTGCTATGAAGCACCACTTAAGCATTCGTGTAAATACTTGTAGTGATGTGGCGTGTCTCTCTCTCTCTCCTCTCTCTCTCTATATATATCTATATATATATATATATATATATATATATATATATATATATATATATATATATATATATATATATGTTACAAAGTCAACATGCGTAATCAGTCATTACGTAATGACTGAAATTTCAGTCAGATAGCGAAATGCATTTAGGGACATTTGATCCCCAGAGCTAACTAAACACGGCGAAACAGTGAGTCACCTACACTGTTTCGCCGTGTTTAGTACTAGCCCCTGGGGGTCAAATGTATTTCGCCGTGTTTAGTACTAGCTCCTGGGGGATCAAATGTCCCCTAAGTGCATTTCGCTATCTGACTTAAATTTCAGTCATTACGTAATGATTGATTACGCATGTTGACTGTAACATATATATATATATATATATATATATATATATATATATATATATATATATATATATATATATATATATATAATCAGTTTTTTATTGTTTTTTTTAGTTTTTGTCACATCTTCTTGTATGGGTAATATACCAAAAGAAGATATGCTTAGAAAATAAATGGCAGTTAGTCTTGCTGTATTGAAATGTATGTATATACTGAATAATAATAATAATAATAATAATAAATAATAATAATAATAATAATAATAATAATAATAATAATAATAATAATAATAACCAAATGGACAAAACAAAAACTTCTCAGTTTTCTTCTGAAGATGGAAAGAGAAATGACAAGATTTATTAACCGGTATAACTTGTTTATTGATAAATATTTACATATTACTTTGATCTCGAGCACTTTCAGGTCTAACTGACCCCTTTTTCAAGAGATTGCTGGGCCTTGAACCAGCCTGACTACCTCATCTCTTGAAAAAGGGTCACAGTTAGGGACCTGAAAGTGCTCGAGATCAAAGTAATATGTAAATATTTACCAGTAAACAAGTTATACACAAGAATCTTGTGGGTTTCTCTTTCAATAATAATAATAATAATCCTTTTGTTGATCTTGGACTCACGATGTAGTTATGGTTTTTTATCAGTCTAGGTCCACAGAGCATAGACTTATTTTATATCCCAAACCGAAGAAAACGATTCATGAAATTAAAATTCTTTTTTTATTATAATAAGCTGAATTGCTGCTCGGGTTGCAAAAGGGGAATGCCACACGCACAAGGGCCCGAACAGGGAAAGCAGTCTAGCTCGGAAAAAGAAATTCACTACAGAATAGAATAATGTAAGACGAATAACAAAGTAAATAGCATAAATCGAGACTCATGTGCGCCTAGCAAAAAAAAAAAAAAAAAAAAAGCACCCAGAAAAAGAGGAAGTTATATGTTCAGACTTTTCAGTTGCTACACGAAAATCATGCCAAATGAACATGCAAAACCATCAGACATTTTCTCTCTGATCACGTTTCCGCTTGGGCATTAGGTCCCTTCGATGTAAACATAACTTGAAAATAGATTCAATTACTAAACAGAGCAGACAATAAAACCAGTGC
>NC_089742.1:23955649-23963149 GCF_040412425.1 Macrobrachium rosenbergii | reverse complement strand
GAGAGAGAGAGAGAGAGAGAGAGAGAGAGAGAGAGAGAGAGAGAGAGAGAGAGAGAGAGAGAGAAAGCATTCAAGGAAATTCACATAAATTAAAGTATTTTTTGGCAAACCTTTTGCCGTCTATCTGAGAGTTATTTTCGTAGGTGTTATCTTGTTTGTATTTTTTTTTTTATCAAGAAAAATAATTTTAACCCATAAAAGCTTTTTACCCAGATTATTGGTCGTTTAGGCTTAATTCTTAAGGATAGTAACTCATCTTAGGAAATATTACGAGTTCATTTATACCAGCTGAAACTGCAGTTAAAGAGATATCGAAGATGATCACCTTTATTAAGGATAGAGAAAAAAGTGTATATATATATATATATATATATATATATATATATATATATATATATATATATATATATATATATATGTATGTATATGTATATGTATGTGTATATGTATATGTGTAATATATGTGTGTGTGTGTGTGTATAAATTTCTGACTCACATCAGGATCAAACCTAGGTCTTTCAATTGAAAGGCAAGGGCGCTGCCTACTAGGCCATATAAGTCATAAAAGAAGCTGGAACCTGAGGGCAACTGCACCCAAGGAATTACCTGAACCTGAGGGCAACTGCACCCAAGGAATTACCTGGACAAGGTAACTACTTGCTAACCAGCATGTTTTCCCGAACTTCCCAACTCAGCAATGGCAAAACTGACAGCATTTCATTTGAATTATCCCTTCTGAGTGAATAAGATAGAAATAATCAACAAACAGTTATGTGTGGAACAGAAATAAATTTCTGACTCACATCAGGATCGAACCCAGATCTTTCAATTGAAAGGCAGTGGCGCTGCCCACTAGGCCATACAAGTCATAAAAAAAGTTGGAACCTGAGGGCAACTGCACCCAAGGAATTACCTGGGCAAGCTAACTGCTTGCATACCAGCGTGTTTTCCCCAACTTCCTGACTCAGCAATGACCCAGTTAGCTTGCCCTGGTAATTCCTTGGGTGCAGTTGCCCTCAGGTTCCAACTTCTTTTATGACTTGTATGGCCTAGTGGGCAGCACCCTTGTCTTTCAATTGAGGGGCCTGGGTTCGATCCTGGTGTGAGTCAAAGATTTATTTCTGTTCCACATGTGATTGTGAGTTGATTATCTCTCTCTCTCTCTCTCTCTCTCTCTCTCTCTCTCTCTCTCTCTCTGTATATATATATATATATATATATATATATATATATATATATATATATATATATATATATATATATATATATATATATATATATATATACGCACTAAAAGGACCTCATTGAAACTGGATGGTGTCTAGCGGAGATATTTATTCTAAAAAAAAGTTACCACAAGCTTTCCAGGACTCGTTGTCCAGTGTCCGTAGAATGACCGGTAGAAGAGGAAGAGTTAAAAGGGGGGTTGTATATACGGCAGCATGTCTAGACTGTGACGAGCGTTACTTCGGCGACAGGGGCAAATCACGCAAAGAATGAAGCAAACAACATATACAAAACACAAGAAACTATAATCAGACATCAACAGTCACCAAGCACTGTTGGAAAAAGACCACAAAATAGATTGGGAAAATATGAATTTTTTGTACAGGAACACAAACAAAATGGCCAGACTGATTGTAGAGAATGCCTTCATAACATGCGCCTACAATGTAATGGCAGGCAACACTGGAAACGGATTTGAAGACAGCCTATCAAGAGAAATCATACACTCTGCTATAGAAAAGAAACGCATCAACATAAGAAAACACATGGAAAATGAACACCTGGAAGGAGCGGCCGGCAGAGAAAGGCCAAGGTCACGAGAGCGGGGCCACACAGGAGAAGAAGGGTAATAACAGGAACAAGGACTTTAATCCACTCCTCCACACATATAAATACAGCTAGCCCATGTGTCTGGTCATTCTACAGATATGTGACAATGAGGACTGCTAGTCCTGGAAAGCTTGTAACTTTCTTTTTTTAAATAAATATCTCTGCTAGATACCATCCAGTTTCAATGAGGTCCTGTTAGTAATTGTATTAATGCACAGAAGAATTGTGTAAGTAATAACGTCAATAGTTCAACCTGCAGACGCCTTACTGTGCAGTAACCCAAAATGTAGAAATGACCATCACAGGAGAGATCTGAAAGAATTCTATTCAAATATAAATTCCGCTGTGCTTGCCTCCGGTAGGGCTACCTTTAGATCTCGTCAAGGCAACCCTCGTAATATACCTGGATGGAATGACTTGGTTAAAGATCTATATACACATTCACGAGAAAGGTTTTTACTGTGGAGACAAAATGGTAGCCCAAGGGAAGGACACTTGCACTGCTAATGGGGCAGGCTAGAGCGCAGTTCAAACTTGCCCTTCAGCACTGCGGACTGAATGAAAAGCAACAGAGCTGATGCAGTGTCTGGAAAATTGGAATCTGGCGATTACCCTCGTCTTTGGAAACATTCAATCCATAAATCCCAAAACTAAAAAGCTATCACAGAGAGTAGGAGATGCCGTCGGTGACGTGGCTATCGCAAGATTGTGGGGCGATCACTTCAACACCATCCTGAATTGCATAAACGATCAAGACTCCCGAAGGGATGCAGATAACCTCCTTACTGATAACATTCAGTATCATTTCGCCGATCATGTAACGCCAGGTAACATCAGCTATGCCATAAACAACCTACCTAATAATAAATCGACCGGCTGTGATGGTCTACCTGCTGAAGCTTTCAAATTCTGCCTTCCAATAATTTACATTTTGTTAGCTGCTCTGTTCAGTGCGTGCATAATTCACCAGTTTCTCCCAGACTCCCTACTTTTAGTTCACTTAATACCATTAACAAAAAAAAAAAAAAACAAGCTAAAGTATACAGTTGACCCTGGCAATTATCGGCTAACTGCAATTACTACAATTGCGTCGAAGATACTTGAATCCCTTCATCTAGTGAGACTTCTCCGCTTTCTGCACACTGCTGACAACCAGTTCGGCTTTAAAGCAAGCCACTCAACCAACACCTGCATCTACATCCTGAAAGAATTACTGAATTATTACTTGTCATCAGCCTCTCCTGTTTTCCTATGTTTTGAAGATGTGAGAAAAGCACTTGACAGAGTAAACTACCTGAAGCTCTTCCTGAAGCTGCACAAAAGAGGCACACCTCTATATCGAACTGGCATTTTATGTTGTTGGTTCTCCACACAGCAATTCTGTGTCAAACGGGGTAACGCATTGTCGTACACCTTTGGCTCCCTAAACGGGCTCCGGGAAGGGGGCATTCTCTGTCCATACCTGTTTAACACGTACACAGATGCCCTGAATGTCAAACTGAAGTCACTCCCAATTGGGTGCACTATCAACAAAACAACAGTAAACAACCTCTGTTACGCCGATGAAATGGTTCTGATTTCCCCATCGACGCAAAGTCTCCACCGACTCATCTACACTTGCCGCCAATATGCAGAGGAATTTGATATTCTATACAACGAAACCAAGACCCAGTGTATGTCACTGCTCCCGAGATCGCTTTAGCATATTGCAGAACCTCAAATTTTCCTCGGAAATCATCGTCTGGAATTCGTTCGTGAGTTTCCCTATTCGGGCCACATTATCACGGACGACCTAAAAGATACGGCAGATAGAACACAGGCGTCGTAAACTATGTACAACTGGCAACATGACTGCAAGGTTTGCCTTCCGTCACCGAGACACGAATTTACTTCTCTTCCGCTCGTACTGCTAGTATATATGGGTGTTCCTTTTGGACGAACTATACCTGAGAGACCATGAGACGTATCACTGTTGTTCACAGTGACATTCTGAGACGCCTCATAAACACTCCTCGTTATCATTCCGCCATGCAGATGTTCACAGAAAACCGCCTGGATAATTTAAAAATCACTTTTAGGCGAACAATGTCCAGTCTGATCACCCGACTGAGAAACAGCAGCAATTCGCTCATACAGAGCATCCTAAGCAGTAAGGCAAGAAGAAGGTCTAAATTGTGGGAAAGATGGGATAATGAGGCGTCTGTTCCTTATATGACTTATTCTCTGTTTTTGCAATTATGAAATGTCATCTCAGAATCTGTCATTATTATTATTATTATTATTATTATTATTATTATTATTATTATTATTATTATTATTTTCTACGTTTTTTGTTATTTTTGGTATTTTCCTTTTTTATTATTACTGTGATTAATTCATTGTGGAGTTTTGCTATTTTCAATTTTCGTATTTAGCCTTCTGGACCTGACTGCTATAACCAACTACGGTCCCTAACTGGTAATTAATCGTCTGCAATCTGTATTTTTAATTATTATCGTTTTTAAAATTTTTTTACTATTATCCTCCATATAATTGCGGTCGTTACCATTATTATGAATTCTATTTTTTCTACTTCTTCAGCAACTGTGTGGTTACTGCCGATTATTATTTTTATCATTTTATCTTATGTATCTAGATTGTGTGTATTGCATTTGTATATTCCATGTATATGACCCTGAGCTGAAATAAAGGATATTATATATATATATATATATATATATATATATATATATATATATATATATATATAGATAATTTCTCTTTTCCAGCACTCCTATCTTCTAGTCCTCCTCTTCCTTTGCTTCTCAAAATTCTTCTTCCCCACCTCCTCTTCCTCTCATTCTTATCTTTCTCTACTCTACCCTTCCAGCCTGTTGGATACCTCCATTTTTTTCCCTACTCCTGTCACTGAATCGGCTCTTCCTCTTCTTACTTTTATTCACGATCACTGGTTATCGAAATTCCCCTGTGAGCGAGAACAGAGTAATTACTAAGTTTTTTTCTTTTAAATTCCTGTATGGCATTGGGCAATTAGAACATTTGCTCTTCACGAAGCACCTCAAGATATTGAATATATGGAAAAAACAACAACCTTTTTTACGATGCCATGGGAATTCTACAGTTCAGGGTGTTTCGTTAATTGTACTTGAAAGAGTCGACTGTTTCTATGAAAACATTTCTAGACTAGGGATGACTTCCAGATTGTCATTTGCCAATCTTCCCTCCAGAGTTACATTGTTACAAGGTATGGCTGGTTTGAATAACAAACAATTAGTCTGTAGGTTCTTGTTTCATTCACATACGCGCCAACACACGTATATACAGTATATTACATACTAGCTGACCAACCCAGCATTGCCCGGGGAAACTCTGAATGACAACCGGTAAACTTTCCCTCACTCTGTCCCTCTTTCTCCTCCCTAACCCTCTCTCTCTCTCTCTCTCTCTCTCTCTCTCTCTCTCTCTCTCCTGTTAAGTTACATTGTCCAGCATTTTTGACAGTATATATATCACACTTTCTCACTCCCATTTCCTATCGACGCTGAACTTGGAACGTTTGTGTAAGCTGTGAGCACTTCAACGTTCCTCGAAGAGCAGTAGTTGCCATTTCTTAATTTAATCCTTATTTACACCGCATACATTTACCCTCCATACACGTAAATTCTGCAAGTGCCTTTCGGAAAAGATTTCCAAATGTAGATCTACATTCCTGTAAAGTTTTAATCTAGAACAGTGGTTCTTAAACTTTTTTGCCTTCTGCCCCCCTCTGCATTATGTATAGACCCCACGCCCTCCCACCCCTGAAATTTTTGCCATCTATAATCTATAAACAATATGTTGTCTATTTGTAAGCTATTATACTTATCATAACAATAAAAGACAATTCATAAACAAGATTTGAAATTAAAATTGACTTATATTTTGAATGTTTGGCATGTTTTGAGATAATGATTAGAAAATATATGGAAGCAGTGATAACGTTTTTGTCAATTTTGTAAGTGACATCACAAATAAAAAAAAATAATTGGCACCATCTGGCAACTCTGCTTGCGCCCCCCTTGGAAGCTTCTGGCACGCCCCTAGGGGGCGCGCCCCCCAGTTTAAGAATCACTGATCTAGAATTTTCAGTCATTATCTTCCAGGTAATCAGTACCAAGCAATGTGAAAAGAAACTAATCTTCAAGTGTGAAATGTTTTGCCAATTTGCACGATAATTAATTCCAACTGCCAACGGCTGGAGTGCATAAGGTGATATTTCGATTATTCCAGACCTCATTTAAACCGGTTTTATAACGAAATACGTCATTATAACGAAATACGTCACCGTAACGTCACGGAGCAGTCGCTGTAGCGAATTCCGAAGGTAAAAACGAAAAAAACTAAAGAATTAATGAAGAAATTCGCTTTTGTCAGGCTACCATACATCTGAGGGTTTGCAGTGGGAGGAGTTTAATGACGTCACCAACAGAAAAGGTGGAGCTTTCCACCCAAGCTACTGGTGACTCCCATAACACTACTGAAGAAAAGGTGAACTAAAAACGAAATTTTCATTTGTTTTGTCCGTGTTAGTATGTCTGTCACGGGGTAAGGGTTTGATTATCTTTATAGTGGACAAACATATACAAACATTCACTTTTATATATATAAATACATATACATTATATATATATATATATATATATATATATATATATATATATATATATATATATATATATATATATATATATATATATATATATATATATATATATATATATATATATATGATTATTTATATATATATATATATATATATATGATTATTTATCACATCACAGTGATTCATATACAATCAGAAAGCTACAAACGTCCTTTAATATCCAATTCACTCTACCTCGGAAATAATATATTTTCATATATGTTACCGAAGGGGAATTTTTAGTTGATAATAAGTCCACTGTCCCGTGGGGTCGAACCAGCGACGGACGAGGAATCAGGACTACAGTGACGCACTAACGAAATCGGCCACAAGAGAGGTATAAGTGAATAACATCTCCCATCAACTCACCCGTCGAACTCAGGTGTTTTGCGTTTGAGTACGATATCCACCCACCTCTGCCATGTTGACCGTGTAGATGCGTTTGTCGCACGAGTAGATATTATGACTATTTATCACATCACCGTGATTCATATACATCAGAAAAGCTACAAACGTCCTTTAATATCCAATTCACTCTACCTCAGAAATAATATATTTTCATATATGTTAAGAAGGGAATTTTTAGTTGATAATAAGTCCACGGTCCCGTGAAAGTCGAACCAGCGACGGACGAGAATCAGGACTACAGTGACGCACTAACGAAATCGGCCACAAGAGAGGTATAAGTGATAACATCTCCCATCAACTCACCCGTCGAACTCAGGTGTTTTGCGTTTGGAGACGATATCCACCCACCTCTGCCATGTTGACCTATGTAGTGCGTTTTCGCACGTAGCCATATTATGACTATTTATCACATCACCATGATTCATATACAATCCCTCAAGCTTTTAAACGTCCTTTAATATCCAATTCACTCTACCTCGAAATAATATATTTTCATATATGTTACCGAAGGAATTTTTTGATAATAAGTCCACCGTCCCGCATGACTTTCGAACCAGCGACGGACGAGAATCAGG
>NC_089742.1:23923149-23950649 GCF_040412425.1 Macrobrachium rosenbergii | reverse complement strand
AAATACATTTCCCTGCCTCCAATCCGGTTTTGCTTTGCATTTGGGGTTGTCGTTTTAATTGCAGTATCTGTTTTATCGGTAATTTTATTTGGAGCAAATGCATTTAGTTTGGTTATTGATACACTTTCATGTTCCCCTTTTTTTATGGTGATTAATTTTCATTATTATTTTCAGCAGTACTGGTAATGGCAGCAGTAATCGTAAGGTCATAAAATAGGGCATTTACACGCAAAATTTTATTCCTGTAAATGTGCGCTTGATTTCTTCTTTGTCTGTGAAGAATCTCTTTATTCAATCCATGATCTGACTTCTCTTGCAGGTAAAATGATAGAGCAAACATTACTCATTTCCTTCAGGCATTCTCTTTATTGATTTATTTGCTTCTTCGGAAGTTCCTGATCTATACAGGGTTGTACTTTATTTCACCAATAATGTCCTCCACTTGTTTTTTCTTCCTTTAGAGAAATGTCATCTCAAAAAAACTATGTACACTCGGCAAGGAAAAGTACATTTTTAAATCCTTTATATTGCTCAATTTCTGATAACTTTAGTAAAGGAGAAGCTAATTTTATTGTGTTTTCTTTTTGCACAAATAGCCATATTCTACGGTTCTGAAATCATTGATATTTAAATGCAGACTAAGTTAAATTTCAGTTATTGTGTTTCTGAAAAATGTTATAACCTATAGAGAGATGAATTTCCAACTCATATAATTGAACATATTTGACCTATGTTTTAGCAATAGCTTTCTTGGCATTTTAAAGAAACATTTTAATGTTTTCCCGAGCATCATAGACCTGTATTTAAATAGGGGTCAACCTACCCTAGGTGTCAACATTTACTGCCATTTTCCAGCGTTTTCCATTACAAACATGTGCAGAAATTATCATTTCTAAGCAACATAGAAACAGAGTATTTCCACACACTATCTTTTAGATTCATGAACGAAGTCGTTAATTCTGATTACTTCCGACATGCAGGATTTTTAAAACTGAACGTTTTTGTTTTACTTTAATTTATAATTTGCATTTTAGAACTATAAAATTACTGATTATGCTGTAAGAAAAAAATTCAAATCCATAACGAAATCTACAATGTATTCACTTTTCTTGCCGACTGTACATAAAGCTTTTCATACGTTGCCTCTTTTGATCAGTCAATTTTTTTCCCTTCCAGAAGATAACCAAAATTAGTATTGTGTAAAATGTTATCCTTGAGATGAATTTCCAACTCATATAATTAACATATTTGACCTCAATAGCTTTCTTGTTATTTTAAAGCCTTTAAATTGAGCATGACCTGTAATAGGGGTCAAAGGTAGCCGTTTTACGTTTTCCATTGAGTGCAGTATCTTTCTCAACATAGAAACGGGTATTTTACTAGTCACCGAGGGTTAATCATAGTTCTGTGTTTTACTTGCTTTTTTAGAACTGTGTAAGAAAACGTCCATAGCAACAATGTATTCACTTTGGTCACTGAGGATCAACTAGAAATAACCAATTAGTAATATCTATACAGATTTAACTATAATTCCAGATGATCGTCTCATTGGAAATCTTTCAAATCTTGAGCCATATCTCAGACAATACTAGTCACCGTGATCATAGTTCTGTTCTTGGTTTTTGATATATATATATATATATATATATATATATATATATATATATATATATATATATATATATATATATATATATATATATATATATATGTATATATATAAAGGGAATTTCATCACCAATTATTTGATAATATTTACAGCAGGAAAAAAGATATATCATCATCATCCAGGTGCCATATCCCCAACGACGTCGGCAATCATGGCTCACCACTCCTCTCTATTTCCGGCTCTCTGCAGCAACTGAGCTGCAGACATTCTTCCTCCAGTCATTCTCACCAATCCATCCATATATTTTTGTCTAGGTCTTCCTCTCGGCCTCCTTCCATTGATTTTACCAGTGAGAGAGAGGTGTTCTAGTTCTTGTCTTCTCACTATGTGACCCACAAACCGCATTTGTCTACCTCTCACTGAAGTCAAAAGTTCCTCTCAACGCCTACTCTCTCTAATACCTCCTCATTAGTTTTCCTTTCTGTCCATGATATTATCAGCATCCTTCTCCAAAACCACATTTCTGCAGCCTGTAACCTCTCCTCGTCTGCCTTCCTCAAGGTCCAAGTTTCACAGCCATACAACAATACAGACCAAAAAAAAAAAACATTTCACAAACCTCCTCCTTAGATTCATAGATATTTTCGAGTTGGTGACTAATTTCTTGATCTTACCAAGTGCATCTTTTGCCATGGATATTCTCTTCGTGATCTCTTTTTCGTATTTTCCATCACTTGTGACAGTGCATCCTAAATTATTAAAACTATCTTATATCTGTTCTTGGGGGGATTTCATCTTCGGAGATAACCATAACTTCTGTTTTCTTAATATTTATTGACAGACCTCTTTCCCTGCTTGACTGGTGTAAAGTACTGATTAAAGCTTGAAGTTTATCATGAGAGTCTGCAACAAGTGCTGTATCATCAGCATATCTGATATTATTATTATTGGCTCCTCCAACCTTGATTCCTTCCATATCTCTGAGATCTCTCATTATCATTTCACTAAATAAATTGAAGAGATCAGGTGATAACACACAACCCTGACACCTCTCTTGATGTGCCGAGTCTCTGATTCATCATTTTCTACTTTCACTGATGCCTCTTGATTCCAATATAAATTCTTTATCAATCTTAGATCTTTCCCTTGGATCTATAAATGCATATACAGTATATGTGTATATTCGTATTTCACCCTCCAACTCTTTTTTTCTGCATTTTTAATAATAGTTAAAGCAGTGAATCTCGAGGAGAGGTAGACCAAGAATGAGATGGAGAGACACAATTAATATAGGGACATGCAGGAGAAGAACGTGTGTGTGAGGTAATGCTGCATGATCGCATAAGATGGAGAAGACTAATAATAAACAGCGACCCCATATTTCAGATGGGAAAAGCTTTTTTCTAAAGAAAATAATAGTTAATGCAGTGAATCTCGACTGATTGTAGATGGTAGGGAAAATATCCACTTAGCCATAGAAGATGTGAACTAGAGTAATTAGAAGTGCCACGAATTGTGCTTTGAATTATAGTTACCCTAATATACCCATGTCAATGGTTTTTCTTTTCTCTCCCTAGCAGCAGTAAGTAGATATAAAAATTAACTCAGCAGTCCCATCCAGAAAGTTTATTCCTAGAAGGAATACACTACCTGTGCAAAGGACTTAAACGAAATGTAACCTGAAATGATACTGCATATTCTGTCAGTTTTAGTGTTCTAGCTACAATTCTCGGTGAGAATTGTAATATAGAGCAGTTATATATCTATATTTGGGAGGCGGACCTCCTCAACAAAGTTTAGATTATACATATAAAGTATACATATGAAGTATATGTAAGTATTGACAATATATTCGAACAAATATAATTACACATGAATATAAGAAGGCCCATAAAACACTATTTGAACACTGCAACCATATATTTCGACCACTTCCTTCTGTGCCCCTGTTCACTGGTAAAATATGGACAGATGAAAATTGTTACAGGAGTATATATACAAAGCATATGTAGGTGTGGCATTAAGTCTCCGATGGTATGCAGGTGACCGTTCCCAAGAAGGAGGGAAAATAAACAATTCCCTGGTGGTTTTTGGCCTCATTAACTCCTGTTTTGCGATTCGTCTGGTGGTCGTGTTTCCTGGAGCACCTGTTTGAGAAGAGGTTTAAGGATTAACCCGTCGATTTCATCCGCTTTCCAATATCCTTCTGACAAGTTCATATTGTTGGTTTGATTGATGATTGCAGATTCCAGCATCTTTCTTTTGTACGGACAGCTACTTTTGAAAACCAGCTCCACCCCCCTGCAGTTTATGGAATGGCCTCTATCCCTGATATGTAGAAAAATCCCTGAACTCTCCAAAGCATACCGTACTGACCGTTTGTGCTCTGTTAATCTTTGCGAGAGGGACCTTCCCGTCTCTCCCACGTGAATCTCATTACAATTGCTGCACGGAATCTTGTAAACTCCAGCTTCTTCCCCTTTTTTCTTATTTAAGTATACATTAACGAGCGTGCTCTCGATGGATTTGGGATAATGAAAGATAAAAGGATTGTTAGACCTGAGTTATTCTGTGACTTTTTGGATGTTTTCGTCGTATGGAAGCTTTATTTTGTTGTTAAAATTTATTTGTCTGCTGTGAGTGGGACCTTTGTAGTATATTTTATTCGCTTTGTTAATAGCCTTCTCGATAATGTGGGGTGGGTAGAGCAGTTGCGTTACGTGTTGGCGGATTGTGTTGAATTCTTTATCTAGGTACCCATTGCAACATATTCTAAGCCCCCTGAGGAATAAGTTGCACCCTACCATGATCTTTACGGAGACATCGTGGAAGCTTAAGAAATTAATATAAGAAACAGCGAAAGTGGGTCTCCTATATACTGTGAAGGCATATCTGTTCTGTTCTCTTATGATCAGTACATCTAAGAACAGCAATTTTCCTTCCTTTTCCCATTCTGTTTTGAATTTTATGGTCGGAACTAGCGAATTAATCTATTAAAAAATTCTTTAAAGTCTCCCCAGCTATTGTCCCAGAAAGTAAAAATATCATCTACACATCTAAGCCAGATCATATTGTGGGGTTTGATAGACAACAAAATTTCTGTTTCAAAATATTCCATGTACAAGTTTGCTAGAAGGGGTGATAGGGGACTTCCCATGATACAGCCAAATTTTTTTTTGTAAAAATTACCATTGAAAGAAAACACGTTGTTAGTTACACAGAGTTTGATAAGTTTTAAAGTTTTATCTATGCCAAGAGGAAAATGGTCTTCATATGGTTGTAACTTCCTCTCTAAAAAAGACAACACGTCGGCGATTGGGACTTTAGTAAATAATGACTCGACGTCTAGGCTGAGCAATTTGATGTTATTTGAGGGTATGTTTAAACTATTAACTTTTTGTATAAAATCCTCTGCATGTTTGACTTGGGAGGATGAGAAGGTTCCTAGAAAGGGTGATAACAGGTCTGCGAGCCATTTTGATGATTTACACATGAAAGAGCCCCTGCTAGATATTATGGGGCGTAAAGGAATCCCATCTTTATGTGTTTTCAGGATGCCGTAAAACTAGGGAGAGAAGGGTTGATTACCTTGAATGTCTCTAGTAGTTCTATGTCCTTCTTATTGCCCCTATGGTTCTGACTGATTTGTTAAATTGAGCAGCAATATTTGTTGTGGGATCTTTCATTAATTTGTCATAGGTCTCCGCATCGTTTAGAAGTTCTTGAACTTTATTAATGTATGTCTCCTTGTCTAAGAGAACTATTTTCCCATCTTTGTCAGATTTTGTGATGATGATATCCCCCCCTTTTCCTTTAACTAGCGCATTTTGGAATCTTTTCGGGAGCGAATTTTTGTTGTTATTTTGCTCCAAGACATTTAGCAAAATGTCTTTGAGACATGCATCTTTTTTGTCATAATTGTATTTTGCAAAATGTTTATCAAAAGCAACTAGGAAATTAATTACTCTGGGGACCAGGTTTTAGAGCGAATGAAACCCCAAGATTTAAAACGGTCTGTTCTTCTGCAGTGAGGGGATGGTTAGAGAGGTTCAGCACATTATTGGGTAGGCCAAGATTATTCCAGAACAACTCAGGTCTAACAATCCTTTTATATTCCATTATCCCAAATCCATCGGGAGCTCGCTCGTTAATGTATATATACTTAAATAAAAAAAGGGAAGAAGCCGGAGTTTACAAGATTCCGTGCAGCAATTGTAATGAGATTTACGGGAGAGACGGGCAGGTCCCTCTCGCAAAGATTAACAGAGTACAAAAGGTCAGTACGGTATGCTTCGGAGAGTTCAGGGATTTTTCTACATATCAGGGATAGAGGCCATTCCATAAATTGGAGCAGGGCGGAGCTGGTTTTCAAAAGAAGCTGTCCGTACAAACAAAAGATGCTGGAATCTGCTATCATCAATCAAACCAACAATATGAGCTTGTCATAAGGACATTGGAAAGCGGATGAAATCGACAGGTTAATCCTTAAACCTCTTCTCAAACAGGTGCTCCAGGAAACACGACCACCAGACAAATCGCAAAACAGGAGTTAATGAGGCCAAAAACCACCAGGGAATTGTTTATTTCCCCTCCTTCTTGGGAACGGTCACCAGCAAACCATCGGAGACTTAATGCCACACCTACATATGCTTTGTATATATATACTCCTGTAACATTTCATCAGTCCATATTTTACCAGTGAACAGGGGCACAGAAGGAAGTGCTCGAAATATATGGTTGCAACGTTCAAATAGTGTCTTATATTCATATTACACTTGGTATTACAGTAAAATACATTCATAATTACACATGCATATATAATTTTAGATATTTTTATATGAAATTCTTTTTAAACTTATTTATTTTTAGTTTTCTATTTAAATTTATTACGGCGCCAGTAACCTAAGTGGATGAAATCCCCAAGAAGGGGATTTGTTCTTTCATCTACTCTTCTGCGAGATTACTTGTTTTATTAATTACCTGGTATGAGGGTATAATGGGTATAGTGGACCACGATTCCAAGTAGTTGCAATCCTTTATACGGTTCTTCTCCTTTCAGAGCATCTGAGGCTGAATGGATACAGTGTGGGCCTGGTGTAAGATGTCATATCCCCAGGTAAGTAAGTGGTTTGCCTTTTTAATATTAATAAGTATTCGTAATTTAATCATTATTGCGCTATTATCTTTATTTTTCTTGGAAATTTTAAGCGTGTTATTTACTTGTTATTAGTCCAAGTAAAAAACATTTGAACGCGAAACCTTCACCAAATTACGACTGGTTTAACCTCTCCGGGCTTCATGATAATTTTATAAGAAAACGTGCATGTGCTCATTCAAAATTATCTTGCATTTACACGCTTCCTTTGCTAATTTATGGACACTTTAGGCGTATTTTAATTCATTATTATAATGGGAAAAATTCAGTGACTTCTTAGTTTTCTGTAAAAGAAAACTATTGTGCCGGCTTTGTCTGTCCGTCCGCACTTTTTCTGTCCGCTCTCAGATCTTAAAAAATACTGAGGTTACCGGGCTGCATATTGGAGTGTTGATCATCCACCCTCCAATCATCAGACATAGAAATTGCAGCCCTCTAGCATCAGTAGTTTTTATTTTATTTAAGGTTAAAGTTAGCCATAATCATACGTCTGGCAACGATATAGGCCATGCCACCACCGGGCAGTGGTTAAAGTTTCATGGGCATACAGCATTGTACCGAGACCACTCTATTTTCGGTGGCCTTGATTATACGACATACCGATATACAGAAGACTCGATTTTTTACTTGTTTTCTGGTGAAACAAGAACAGTACATTAAAAGAGAGTTAGAACTAAGTGATTTAGGATTAAAAAATTTCAGAAATGCTTTTTCGCTGATTAAAAGAAAATCCGCTAGTTCATAATTACCTTCGCCTGCTGCTCTTGTAGGTAAATGGATTTTCAGTCTCCTGTCTCAAACACCAACAAAAAATAGGCTTTGAAAAATCTATAGACCGTCATATTTTTAAAACGTGTTAAATTCGAGCCTAGAGGTATATTCAGTGTATAAGGGAGAAGAGAAATACATGTATGGCGATTATTCTGAGTAGGAATGTCACCACAAACCTGATTTTAATTCTAGAAAGTTGCCGAATTTTTTTCCTATTGAGAACAGAACATTTCTAATGCTCTGAATGGAAACCAGAATTACAAAGCTCCACTCATATCTTAATCATATTAATGAGCCTTCCGGTAATAATAACTAGTTATTGGAAGCAAATAAGTTGTTACTGGGTCGCAACCAAATAGAACAGACTCACTTCCCTATCTTAGCCAGACAGACGGATATAGACACACAAACAGATAGGAAATAGACAGACAAACAATTTTTTTTATAAAAAAAAAGAAAATAACGAGAATTCTTTGAGGTGACAACAAAACATAGGTGATTTCATATAGAGGAAAAGGGGACACACACACACACACACACACACACACACACACACACACACACACACACACACACTTGAACAGCTTGCAAAGTGAAGTTAAATCGAAAATACTGAATGGTTTTATAAAGATTTTCATATATACAATTCATGATGTAGTGGCCAAGATAGATATGGTCCCTCAGTTCAAGTACAGAAAATAAACCGTTCTAAAAATGCGGAAATAGGCCAAAAATTCCACATTCTGGAAGTGTCTGACAATCAAACTGGCTGACTTGTTTTTTTTTTTTGGCTTCCAAGCAGCATGTTTGGCGTTTTCTTTTCGTTTCTTGTTGTTCGTTTGAAGAATCGTGACATTTATAGATGGCGTCTTGCAGTTATATCTATGTTGATTGAAATCTCTGAATTTCATGACGGTGTCCGATGCGGGGATTATTTCTTTCTATATATACTGCTAAGCACTGTGACTGTTCCGGCTTCCGTTTTCCAAGAGTTTTCCAAGGAGTTGAATATTTATCGCTGATTTTGTAAGATAAAAAGGATATCTTTGAGAGTACCAGGGACTTTTTAGCAATACTGGGTCTGATCAGTACTTGGCAAGGTGACCTCTAATGAATTATGGGTACCGCTGTCCCGTTGTCACATGAGCATCTCTCACCCCTGCTGCTCAAAATGACACCGGGGAAAACATAAAAGATTAGATTTTGCTTTAAACAGTGAGTTCCTCTTTTAGTCTTCCGCTACGGATGCACGTAAAATTTGTTCATACTCTTTCCGTAAGGTTTTTTTTTTTTTTAGAAAAACATAGCTACGGCAAATACATTCTAATTAACGTGTTTTAGTTGCGAGAGGAAAAATATCTGTTTCGTTTTTCGCTAAAGAGCATATGTAGGATATATGGATCTCTCTCTCTCTCTCTCTCTCTCTCTCTCTCTCTCTCTCTCTGCTCAACTATAAAATAACGCCATCTGTTTTGGACAGTGTTGAAAAAATTTCTCCAGCAAAATTAGATTCTGTGGTTCACGAAATAATCACAAGAAAATTAATTACCTGGAAGATGATGATGATGATCTTCCAGAGATAAAAATGAATGAGAAACGAAAAAGGAATATTTTTCTCCTTTGTCTCCGGGTTATTATTCATTTGTAGCTAATTACCACATCTTCTTTCACACGTGTTGTATTCCCACGAAGCGTTTAAGAAAATTGTTATGATTTTTTTTTCAAGGTCTCTTTAAGATTATTCTCGAGATTTGATGGAGGAATAAGATAGCTTCCGTGTCTTTTCTTATTAAGCACAAGAAATTTAAGTTAAATACGCATAATGAAATATCAAAAAGTAAAAGAGTAACACTAGGAAATTTATGAAATAAGGTTAGAAAAACAAAATTACTAAAATAAAAATCTGTTTAACACTATACTTAGGTCGAAAATGTGAAAATAGAAAGATTGAAGAAAAAAGAGACTGTAAATATGTAATACGTATACTTGTATTGGAATTCGATTACTACATATAGTGACGAAAGCCTAAATATAGTGAAAGAGAGAGAGAGAGAGAGAGAGAGAGAGAGAGAGAGAGAGAGAGAGAGAGAGAGAGAGAGAGGGGGGGGGCACTGGAAAGATGTTGTCTTAATGAGAATTAAGTATAAAAAGTATCAACTTTAGGGGAGCAATTAATTTAATAGTATATGAAATATCCATTTATATTTTTACTGTGAACACATTTTTATCATTTCTTATTTGCTCTTTTTAATCTCTCTTCATTTTGTGCATCGGTATTGTCATGTATGGGCTTTCTTTTTGCTCAAACTTGTATTTCTAGTGACTGTCCTGTTAGCCTTCGCCTACATGAGTGTTTGCTTTGTATATATTAAGTTATAATAAATGTAAGTAACAGCTTAACGTACGAATTGTAAGTACACGTGTTTTAATTGCATGTATTCACATATTATTAGTTGTACAAGATATACGAGAGATGAACCAAGAGGAAATAAACTGTGTTCATTATGCAGCAATTCTCCTTTTTACTCCGACTTCATTCCCTTGTCCCAACACCGCTTCCTCTTTCTCCATTACATTTTTTACAACCATTTCTTCCCTTCATTCTCCCCTACCTTTATTACCTCATCCTCTTCTTCCAAAATCATCTTCTCTACCAGCCTCAGATCCTCTTAACACCTTATCTCCCTCCACTTCCCTTTCTCCAGCATAATTCTCGTCTTTTATGACGCTCTTCCACACTACTCTTCCTCCTGTTCCTCCTCCTCCTCTTTGGTGACTTCATCATCTTCTCATTCATTTCCCTTTTCCTTTTATCACGCTCTTATTCTCTTATCCTTCCTCAAAACCATAATCTAAAACTTTTGTAGAAAACGAGATGTGCAAACTATATTTTATATATATATATATATATATATATATATATATATATATATATATATATATATATATATATATGTATATATATCTATATATAAATATATATATGTCTATATATATTTTTTATATATAATATATATATTTCTAAATATATATATATATATATATATATATATATATATATATATATATATATATATATATATATATATATATATATATATATATATATATATATATATATATATATATATATATTTATATATATACTGTATATATACTGTATATATATACATTTATGAAACGAACACCCCTTTACAAAATATCTATACATTTGAACTAAAGAGTTTCTTTTGTTTGAGTGAAACTGATTTTCCATTAGCTGACAAGCACGCTTGTCATTATATATATTATTATTTATATTCAGAATATTAATCGGTAATAGTAACACCATTATAATTACTGTTGCAATTTTTGTTTCAGAGCTGGAAAGGGATTGGATATAAAGTCGAAACCGGTCAGGGTTTGCACCCAGTATTTCATTTTCCCCGTATATATATATATATAGTATATAGTATGTATATATATGAATATATATATATATTTGATATATATATATATATATATATATATATATATATATATATATATATATATATATATATATATATATATATATATATATATATATATATATATATATATATACATATTATATATATGAAATATTCAAAGAGTTTTCCCTTAAGAGGAGGTGGCTCTAAAGGGTATTGATTAACTTTCTAATTCTTAAGAAGTCCTTGGGGATTAGGTTGCTAGCCCCACACTCGTCTCCGTCCTGTCTGCGACCCAGCACAGTCTAATAACTACTAGCTAGATGATTTTCTGCTCAAATGAACAAAGTTGCAATGTTATTTTTCTTTCATAAAACGGAATTTAATCGTTCAACTCCGGTGGAATCCATTGATCGTCTTTTGCTGGATTTTAGTTGTTATTCTCTTTTTTTGCGTTTTATCCTTCTCACATTATGGTCTCACTAGGCTGATGAAACATGCTTTGCAATTTCATGGCCCTTTTACCTTCCGAGTTTATGTCCTATTGGAAATAAAGACTCAACAGTAAGGAATTATGTTGAAATTTTGAATAATTTCAGCAGAGTTATGATTTTGATTGCAAAAGGTCATAGTTTTTCATAATGCGACAACTGAATAGCAAAATAAAAATAGAATAACACTAAATAAAGAAAAAATAAGAAAATTTACTTTCAGTCAACTGCAAATTCATTGACAGAAGAAAATTACTATGATGTTCGTGGTATAATTGATACACATTAATATCTGAAATTTAGTCAACTTATAAACATGCCGTTGGAAATAAAATTGAATTACAAATGACAAACTAATTTTCTTTGAATGCATGTTGCTTTTAAAAGACAATTTCATTTTATATATAAAAGACATATATATATATATATATATATATATATATATATATATATATCCATGTCTACTTGAAATTACAAAGACCTCTTCTCTTGGTAGCAATAGCCAATTATCTTTTTTCCCCGAGATAAAACAATAGTTCCTCATAAGATCACGGACATAAATATCTTTAGAAATGTATTTGAAAAGCACGTTTGTGTGTTTATAATCGCATAAGAGTTGTGTATTGTGATTACCGGATGGAGAGTGGCCTATGACCTAGAGCAGTTTGCTGGAATTCCCGGACCAAATGGTCTCGCAGGCTGGTAAACACTTTACTAAATTGAAGTGCAAGTAGTGATTCCAGGCCCAATGCAAAACAACATAATGAGACTCTTTACATCCGGGAGAAAAAAGGAATCTTGCTCTCACCCACTCTGGCTCCTTGAGGACTCCAACCTATTGCTCGTTGGTTTCTGTCGAGAGACGGCGATTTTTTTCTCCCAGTGTCGAGTGACTCTCAGCCATCTGGTGAAAAATAAAAACAAAGAAGTCGAGCTTATCCAGTTGCCTTATTGGCAACTTACAACCTCCACACTCTTTGGTAATCACGAACATACTTTTTGGGAAGGGGCCGAATTTCCACTAGAGAAGCTGAAGTTCCTGGACGAGTGGAGCGTTTTGTATAAATAGGAGAGTCACGAATAAACGCTGAGCATGTATGAACGTAAACACTTTATCCCTTCTTGTTGTTTTTGTCTTATAGAATTTTGAAAACATAATATAGTCGTATAGTAATTGCGTTATATACGAACATACATACATACATACATATACATTGTACTGTTTGTATGTATGTATGTATGTATATATATATATATATATATATATATATATATATATATATATATATATATATATATATATATATATATATATATATATATACCAATTATATATATATATATATATACACATATTATATATATACTGCCCGGGAAATCTCTGAATGACAACCGATAAACTCTCTCTCTCTCTCTCTCTCTCTCTCTCTCTCTCTCTCTCTCTCTCTCTCTTCCATTCCTGTTAAGACAGTTGCTTCAGTTACATTGCCCAGCATTTTTGACATTTTATATTTCAACCACTTCAACCCCTCCCCCCATTCCTATCAGGGAACTGAAAAAGGGCACCGGGAGTGTCTCTATTCACCAAAGCGATCTTGAAAACTGACTTTAAGGGCATCGGGAGTTTCATTATTCATCTCAGCTACCTCAAAAACTGTGGGTTAGACACTAATATCTGTAGTTTTCAGTTAAGTTACGTCACCACCTTCCCACCCCTTCCCACCCCACTTCCTATGGAAACTGAAGGGTGTCACTATTCTTCCCAGCAACCTAGAAAACTATGGATTAGACACTGATATCTGTCGTTTTCAGTTATTTTACATGTCACCCCTTCCCAACCCCCTTCCTATCAGGGCTGAACTTGGACTTGAAGGGCATCAGGAGTGTCACTATTCATCTCAGCTGCCTTGAAAACTATTGATTAGACCTAAAGGGCACTGGGAATGTCACTATTCTTATCAGGGACCTCAAAAACTATGGATTAGACACTAATACCTGTCGTTTCGGTTATTTTTACATGTCACCACCTTCCCACCCCCTTCTCAACTCCCCTTCCTAGGGCTGAACTTGGACTTGAAGGGCATGGGGAGTGTCACTATTAATCTCAGCGACCTCGAAAACTATGGATTAGACACAGATATCTGTCGTTCTCAGTTATTTTTACATGTCACCCCCTTCCTGCCCCCTTCTCACCTCCCCTTCCTAGGGCTAAACTTTGACTTAAAGGGCATCGGGAGAGTCACTGTTTATCTCAGCGACCTTGAAAACTGTGGATTAGACACATTTTTCTTTTTCTGTAATTTTTATATTTGACCCCCTTCCCACACCCACTCTTTGGTGCCAGTGATGTCTTACCCCAACAGTGTTCTTTCCCAGATGGTAAGTCATTTTCTGTCAGGAACAATCGTTTGTCGATTGTTCCCTTTGGTGGATTGTTGCCTTTTATTTGTGTTTTTAAATGCTGGCGAGTTGACGTCTGGTGAATGGCCAGACTTCGCCAGTCAGGTTCTAGCAGCACCAAGTCAGGTTGAGGGTAGCAGCAAGCCAGTTGGAGTAGCAGCTTTCACCAGCTAGAGTCAGGTAAATGGCAGCAACAAGTCAGGTTCGTAGCAGCAACGAGCCAGGTTCTGGAGGGCAGAACGTCCAGTCAGGTTCGTAAGTCAGGTTCTGATGGCAGAACGACCAGTCAGGTTCAGAGCGGCAGAGAGGCAGAGTGGCAGCAGAGCAGCGGAGAGTATCTGAGAAGATGGTGGTTGTATCAACCCTGTCTTGATCGTCCAGTGTTCAAGGAGGAACATACATCTGAGGACGAGATGGTTGTTGTATCAACTCTGTCTTGATCGTCCAGCGTCGAGGAGGACGTCCATATTGTTTCCAAGGACGATATGTCTTGATCGTCCGGCATTGACTATTGTTTGAGGAAGTATATATATGTTAATTTTAATTATTTATTATATGTTTTTATATATATTTCTATATTCTGTTTACAGATTGTTATTGCCCTTATATATTTTGTCATTACTATTTATTCAATTTGTATCTATGATTGTATGGTTTTTCATATTTTAGGTGGATTTGTTTATTGATTCTTTGACTGATTTTTTCATATTATTATTGTTGCTCATTTTGTGTTTGTGCCACCCAGAACCTTGACACTGTACATTAAAATAACTTAACTTTGTAAATAGATTAATTTTAAGCAATTTCAGTTCTGCTCCTCCCTCCTTTGTTTGTCACCTAGTCATTACAGCCCAATTGATTTTAAAGAACCTGTCGATCTCGGAGAAAATATATACCAATTTAGGCTGAAATTGCTCAATGCGTTTCAGAGTGTATGTGGAACACACACACATATATTATATATATATATATATATATATATATATATATATATATATATATATATATATATATATATATATATATATATATATATATATATGTATATGTATGTGTATACCTTATATATATCTAATGTATGTGTGTCTGTATAACCTCTTTTCCATCAATACCTGGTCATCGGCCATCTACATACCACCAACGTATTGACACACCTGCATACACCTTACAACTGCTCCTGTCACGATTAAGAATACAGAAATATTCAAAATATATGGGTCGCAACAGTGTGTTTTTTTGGTATTTTCAGTGTATATTTTATATATATTTTATATCTTTATATATATATATATATATATATATATATATATATATATATATATATATATATATATATATATATATATATATATATATATATATACATATATATATATATATATATATACATATACACACACACACATAACATTTATTTTCTGGAAAATGATTGGCCACGTGTTAGAAAATGTATCTAAAAACTTAAGTATTGTCTTCTGATATTCACTTTCTCTTCACTTATTCATTATCACTGTTATTATTCTCCACAGTTATTAATCACTGGGAAGATATCTGAAATGCCATTAACGTTTTAGAAACAATATTTTTAACATGTGAAAATGCAAAAAAAAGCACCAAATATGTTACTGGAACAAAAATATTCACAGAGCTCTCATGTACAATTTAATACTTTTCCTAGTAATCGGTTTTTTGTTGAGCCTTTGTAAAATATTTAATTATTGCATTTCCTTTTAATGCGATTTTAAACAAATAAATGCATAGTAAAAACAGATCTGAAGGGTGAACAAAATGAAAAAATTACATCTTTAACGCATTCCGAATTCTCTCTCTCTCTCTCTCTCTCTCTCTCTCTCTCTCTCTCTCTCTCTCTCTCTCTCTCTCTCCTGCTGTTCACGTAGTATAGTCTTTTGTTATAGGTCCTCTTTCCACTTTTATTACTACTAGCAATTTTTTATTCTTCGCATTCTTGGAATCATAAAAGTTGGACACGTTCGAATGCAGTTCGATTTCCGCTGCAATTTTTTTAACAGCTGGAGAATAAAACCCTTTTATTATTGCTATTCAGCTTTTATTTATATCAAACTTGCTATTCATTTGCTTCCACGAAATAAAAAAAAGAAAGCTTTATTGTAGCGTAAGAGTAAGCCAACTTACAGCGAAAGTAAGTATTATTATTATTATGAGATTAAATCATTGAATTGAGTTCACGCACTTTGCAAAATCTGATTACATACATATACAAACAGCAGTTAGAATGATAGAAGAATGGTTTTTGATAATGGAAGAGCAGTATGGGTTGAAAAATGAACGAGAATGTGCAAAACAAGTGAGAAGTTTGAAAGTATAACGAAAAAGATTTTTTGAGTGCTTGGAGACTTATGTAAAATATCTTTTGTCTCTGTATATTCTTAAGTTTTCTTCAAACTACGCATTCCCACAAAGCCAGAATTGTTGCCATCAACTGGAGGACCGATGGGGTAACATGCGAACGAATTGTAAGGTCTGTAAGGTAAGGAAGAGCTTGAAAGAAAGCAGGTGGTGGTTTGCTGGTACGAATAACGAGCCTGGTTTGTTGTCGAAGTCGTCTCAGACTTGTTAATTATATCTCCTGGGTTCTAATTTTGGACTTATTTATAAATCAATAATGTATCAATTGCGCTGAACTGTTGTGAATTATTTGATTGATGAATAAAACATATTGCAAAACCTAATATACCTCAACTTGTAAGATGTTTTTGTCAATTTTTAATAAATATGAAAGCTTCCAATATAAAAAAGGAAGATAATAATTTTTACATGGTGAGGGATAATTCTAATATTTTGAAAGAAACATTGTTTCTAATATGATAACATTTTTGAAAGTACCTTCTCTTTACATTGTTTTAATTTTGAGGTGATAATTGATGTTCTTGAGAGTAGAGCATTTACATTGTTGATATTCTGTACCAGAAACACTGGCGAAAATATTTTTGACATTTTATATGACTTGTGATGGTCATTTTTCTTCTGTGCAAAATGTTACATAAAGTATTTTGAACTTATTTCCGTCAAAATGAAATGTTTATTCAATTCGGACAGCACCCAGATAGCCTTAATTTGAGCTGAGGAATGCAAAATATAGAATGATAAAACATACACATAAAAGCAAAAGTTGATATATACTTTGTTGAGGAATCCAAGTCAGGTTGCTGAGGTCTTTTGGTGTGGTCAATAGAACCTGAGTGAGTGCCTTAGCGCTGCGGTAACAAAATGAACCATCCTGTTTTGAGGTGTAAGGCTATGTACGGGCAACTGGAAAAGTAGGCAGTCACCTCCATTTTCAGGTGCAGGCTCAGCTAGCACCTGCCCACACTATCCTAAAAAAATCTTTAGAGACGGGAGATTTAAGAGTGTTGGTTTGCTGCTATGGCACTGTTGCTGGAATCATAGCATCGCTGCCTAACCATCAGCTTCAGGAGGCTTTGCGTAGGGGGCAACTCCAGAATGTGGATACTTTTCCATGTCCTCTTCAGCATGGGTCCTTTGGGCATTTTATGCTGCAATGGATAAGAAATTTCCCATGCTGGCCAGAAACTGCCTGGAAGTGCGCCGCCTGCCCCTTTTATTGGTAACATTGCATTTACTCCCACTGAAATCCACGGCCCCGGGGCATGGAATGGGGCCTGTTTCAGGTTTGAACGAACATGGAATTCGGAATTCTCACATTATGGATTACAATACATTGTAATATGTATTTTTTAAATCTTAGGTTAAAGGAAGAGTGGAAAATAACCTGTAATGTATTTTGGGAAACCCAGGTAAACATGATGATAGAAGAAAACTGAAACGTAAGATGTTTTTGTCCTGTCCTCATTGTGTACGCTAATTTTAGTATTCTTGGTGTTGTAAATTTCAGCGGTGATTATTAAAATGAAAAAGAGTTTAGTCAAAATCATAGCCTTACTTCTTTGGACTATGTTATATACACACAGTCAGTTCTTTACTGTGGAATAGAACCTGAATCCTTAGCGTAGGTAACAAAATGAACCATCCTGTTTTGAGGTGGTAAGGCTATGTACGGGAACTGGAAAGTAGTCCGGTAGCATATATATTATAAATCTTTAGATACGGATTTATAGTGTTGGTTTGCTGCTATACTGTTGCTAATCATAGCCTATTAACCTATATATCAGAATATATATTTTCCATATGATTTTTTATATATATAATTTCCCATAAACTGCCGCATTGGTAACATTGCATTTAATCATGGAATGGGGCACACAACAACACACACAATTCACACATTATGGATTACAATACATTGTAATATGTATTTTTTTAAATCTTAGGTTAAAGGAAAGTGGAAAAACCTGTAATGTATTTTGGGAAACCCAGGTAAACATGATGATAGAAGACTGGAAACTGTATATGTGCCTGTCCTCATTGTGTACGCTACACATTCACACAAATTTCATTAAGAAAAATTTGCACATACACACACACACACACACACACACACAACACATATATATATATATATATATATATATATATATATATATATATATATATATATATATATATGTAGACATATATACATATACACACACACACACACATAATTTTAAAGACTACATATATTTCTAATAGTATATTTTTTGAGAAAAGCATAAGGGGATTATTAATGCTAAAAACAAGTTTCATTATACGAATATATATATATATATATATATATATATATATATATATATATATATATATATATATATATATATATATATATATATATATATGTAGACATACATACATACACGGTATATAATTTTAAAGACTACATATATTTCTAATAGTATATTTTTGAGAAAAGCATAAGGGGATTATTAATGCTAAAAACAAGTTTCATTCCACTAATATATATATATATATATATATATATATATATATATATATATATATATATATATATATATATATATATATATATATATATATATATATATATATATATATGTAGACATACATACATACACGGTATATAATTTTAAAGACTACATATATTTCTAATAGTATATTTTTGAGAAAAGCATAAGGGGATTATTAATGCTAAAAACAAGTTTCATTCCACGATAAATATTTTTGCGGGGGAGAAATTTTGCCCCTGGGAAATCAACCTCCAATAAAACCAATATTGCGCAAAATCTCGACCTGGTGTTTTCCATTAAAAAGAAAAAAAATAAAAAATTTTCCTGCCAGGTTTCCATTTATACTTCACATTTGAAGTAGCTGTTATAATTGCTCTCTTGTTTAATCGTTTTGTTTTCGGGACGGCATTCTTTATATTTGCCAACATTATTCGGTGTTATTAATTATTTCCTGTTATTACTTCCTAGCAGAGTTTCTGCTGTAAAGACCATGAAACGGCATTCCTTGACTTACGTCAAATTCAGTGCACTCATTGTGTTGATCAGTATAAAGTTCCCTAGTACAAATTGCAATGCTGTACTCCATATGACCCAAAATTTTATTATTAGTGTGATATCTTAATTTGAACTGGATAATCTATAAAACTATATTATGTATATATATATATATATATATATATATATATATATATATATATATATATATATATATATATATATATATATATATATATATATATAGTAAAGCATACCTACATACACAGTCTACGACCTAAATGATACGAGCACGTTTCTTTTTAAAGGAATTACAACTCGACTGCTAAATATTATATAGATTAAATATGGACTTTATTCCGCTGCAGTGGCATCCAGCTGGATATGGATAAGATCTTAGGTTTAGCAGACCTCATCCCGATAGGATAACTGAAGTTTGGAAAGTTAACTTTCTCGAATGTTATATATATATATATATATATATATATATATATATATATATATATATATATATATATATATATATATATATATATATATATATATATATATATATACTCCATGGCACAGTCGGTTACAGCAGCAGCTTCGGACTTCGTAGAGGTCTGTGGCGTGGTTCAAATCCGCAGCCGACTGATCAGAGAGGCAGACACTTTGCTATCCGTGTAGACACCCCGGGATTATGTATGTAATCAACGGATAGGTTTGCTTAAAAAGCAAATGGGTGTTACAGACTAAATACACACAAAAAACAAAGCCACTCCAACATCTTCTAAAAACATAACAAACATCTCACACATCTCGAACTCTCGACCTACCCGCGCAACAACTTCTTGCTGCTGGGAGAAAGTATGGTACATATACCATACGCTACCGGGGTCTAAGCGATGTCAGGCAGGGCAGCCGATCGAGACTACGGTCTACCCAAAGCCAAATCAAAAGTCCTTCAAAAGAAGGCATCGTGCTTACCCCTACAAAAATGGGAAAAAAGCACGTTAAAAGAAGAATATATATATATATATATATATATATATATATATATATATATATATATATATATATATATATATATATATATATATATATATATATATATAAATATATACATAAATGTATACACACACACACACACACACATATATATATATATATATATATATATATATATATATATATATATATATATATATATATATATATATATATAATACAATCTACGTCAGAAGGTGACTGAAAACCGAATTTGATTAAGTACTTTGGTAGTTTATTCTACATTTTCAGGTTCATACTAAAAACAAGAGAAGTTGACTGTGCCTTATATGCAAAAACAAAAGGGGGGCGGGGTTACAGTTTGTTAATCTGGGCAGCATGTTCCTTAAACCTAACGTTCCTATGTGGAAGTACCTTCAATTAATACAGTCTGTAGCAAATTCCTTTTCCAATGGTCGTTGACCCTGTAGATTATCGCTGACTGGCAGGTGACATAATGAATCTCCATTTTTTTTAGAACTTTGTAAAAATAAAGCAAAAAAGACATATTACAATCCAACCAGTGTTAACAACAAACTTAAGAATGTTCTCTGTTTACCATTTCATCCTGATTTCATTCCTGCAGTGCCCATTTTAAACTAATTAAGAATGGCCCACCCAATTCAAACAATATTGTATACAGTATTCCTTGCAAAGAATGTAATAAGATTTATATTGGCCAAACATCAAACGGACTAAAAGTAAGAAGCTTCCAACACAAATATGCCATTTCAAGAGTTTATCAAATAATGGTATTGCCGATCAACGGCTTACGACAGGCCATGCGATGAACTGGGATAAGTCAGCGATAATCTACAAAGTCAACGACCATCGGAAAAGGAATTTGATACGAACTGTTTATTGAAGCTACTTCCACATAGGAACGTTAATCTCTACCCTGGATTAACCCTTGATCCTTTGTCCTTGTCTTTTTTGTTTAAGGAACATGCTGCCCAGATTAACAAAGTGTAACCCCGCCCCCTTTTTTGCATTCAGTGTGAACTTGAAAATGTAGAATAAAATACGAAAGTACTTGTCCACAGTCCCGGTTTTCACTCACCCTCTGACGTGGATTGTATGATATTCTCAAGCAGGCGTCTCTTCATGCTGCATTGGAGATATATACAGTGTATATATATATATATATATATATATATATATATATATATATATATATATATATATATATATATATATATATATATATATATATATATATATATATATATATATATATATATATATATATATATACTCTATTAGATAAGTATGTATTTATAATATCCAAAATCTTAACATCTAGTCTTCTTCAAACTTTTTGGATACACTTGTCCCTACAAAGCCTATGATCCAAATTGAATGAGGTGAAGAGATTCTGATGTCCGTAGCAGGATTCGAACCCGCATCCTGACTAGCAGACTGAGGTCGTGTAAGCACCTTACTGCAAGAAGGTCAGGTGGGTAATATGACGTAGTTCTGATACTCCGGATTCGGACTTCAGAATTTCAATCTATTTTTCCATTTGGATCTTTGGCTTCGTAGTGACAAGCATACCTATAAAAGTATGAAAATCGAGAGAGTAAGAAGACAATGTAGTTATTACACACACACGAACACACACACATTCATGTACACACACACATATATATATATATATATATATATATATATATATATATATATATATATATATATATATATGTGTGTGTGTGTGTGTGTGTGTGTGTGTGCGTGTGCACGTACACACAATTCGCCGTTATGCAGAACGACTAATTTAAAATTCATTTTGTCACTCGAGAGAAACATTGTGTAAGTAAGATGTAAATGCTGAAACATTTTAAACAAAAGAAGAGAAACTTTTCAATTACTTTCTGTCAGGTATCACTTTAACTCCGAACTTTTAGGGAAACAAATTAAATTTAAATTTTGTAGTTCCAAGTATTAGGCCTAATGGCAGATGCGATAAAGATAATTTAACGTTGGATGCTGTTCGTCTACCAAATTTACATAACTTTATTTCCATAAATTTTACGGCGCCATAAAAAAACAAAAAAAAAAATAAATAAAGGAGTGAGAGCGTGTGTGTGTGTGTGTGTTTTGTGAACGTGTGTATTTTAACTCTTTCCTTGACATCAGTTTTTAATTTACCTCAAAGCAAGAGAAGTTCAAAATGGCTGGCACTGAGTTATGTTTTTTATGTTTGAAGCACCAAATTCCCATATCTCTCCCTACATAGAACAACAAACTACGTTGCAACATTAGGCACTCTCTCGATATTGCCAGACTCACTACATCGGTCTTCAGTTGCTTTGCGTTCTACCTTTTACACTTATAACTGATCCCTTTTGGCTCGTGGTACTCGCTGGGTGAGCGGGTTCCGTTCTCAGCTACCACTCTGTTGATCGCTAATTCGAATCTCCGACCGGCCAGTGAAGAACTAGAGGAATTTGTTTCTGGTGATAGAAATTCATTTCTCACTATAATGTAGTTCGGATTCCACAATAAGCTGTAGGTCCCGTTGCTAGGTAACCAATTGGTTCATAGCCACGTAAAAGTAAATCTAATCCTTCGGGCCAGCCCTCTCTAGGAGAGCTGTTAATCAGCTCAGTGGTCTGATTAAACTAAGAAATACTTAACTGTAACTAGCTCTGTGGTTTCGCCTGGACTTCCCGGCGTGGTGGTACCGAGTTCAAATCCTCCTCCTGCTAAGTTTGTTTTCACTGGCAACACCACCTTACTGTTTCTGTGTGCTCAGGCCTTAGGTCTGAGTACCGGCTTCGTTATCAGTAGCCACTAGCTGGTTACCCTTGTACCAGCTTGGGTGAAGATAAAAAAATCAGACAGAAACGACAGAATTTTATATATAGTCAACGAAAATCACTTCACTTAAATAAGCCAAAATGTCTAGATCTAAATAGCAAACATGTAGGGCAATATTGTTGACATTCACAGGATATTGACGGAAGCATATGCTGGAAATAAAAATTCATTTATGACTATATATTAGGACTGCATGCATGCATCTTAGTCACCTTACAGAACATCAACTTAGATAGCAAAAACTGCATATTAAAGAGATGTATTTTTCTTAAAAGTAAGAAGCAGTTACCCTTTTTTTCTGTCAAAGCAACTGAAAGAAGTTTCTAACTCCTGTCGATTTTGCAAATAATAAAATTTTACAAGAGGAAGTAAAACACCTCTATAAATGTATATAAATAGAATGCCTGTATTTACATACGGACTTGAACTTACGTATTATAATTACTAAGTAGGAATGGCATATGACCCCAAACAATTTGCACGATTTCCCTTTCCAAATTGGTTTGCGGGTCGGAAAAGAACTTCCTAAATTCAAGCACATTTAGTGATTCCGGTATAATGAGGCCCTTGACATCTCGCGAGAAAAAGTCTTACTTTTCCGTACTCAAAGGACCTTGAGGCGGACTTCGTATAGCGCCTTGGCTTCTGACAAGAGTCGATTATTTCACCACATCCCGAGTGTCTCCCTCGACCTGGTAAAAAAAAAAAAAAAAAAAAACACTTGTTTCCTCCACGCAACTTGGTAATCAAAATACTTTTTGGGAAATGTCCACCAGGTGTTAATTTTTTCTACCCACGTTGAGAAATATGGTTTGAGTTTTGTGTAAAATGGTGCTGACAAGAACTAGGAACGTGTGGTGATTTTGCCAGCTTGTTTCTACATACACTTGCAAAATTGTAAGTGGAAGAGTTATTTATTTAATAATCATATTATGTTGTGCCACACGCAAACACACGTATGTGTGTGCATTTGCATGTGGTACAACATAATAAGATTATTGAATAATTATGCAGGGAATTTCTACCCACGTTGAGAAATATGGTTTGAGTGGAAAACTTTGTGTAAAATGGTGCTGACAAGAACTAGGGAACATGTGGTGATTTTGCCAGCTTATGTTTCTACATACACTTGCAAAATTGTAAATGGAAGAGTTATTTATTTAATAATCATATTATGTTGTGCCACACGCAGATACACGTATGTGTGTGCATTTGCGTGTGGTACAACATAATAAGATTATTAAATAAATAACTCTTCCACTTACAATTTTGCAAGTGTATGTAGGAACATAAGCTGGCAAAATCACCACATGTTCCCATTTTACACAAAGTTTCCCACTCAAACCATATTTCTCAACGTGGGTAGAAATTCCCTGCATCATTAACTTACCCTGGTGGACATTCTCCCCTTTTACCAAAAAGTATGTCGGTGATTACCAAGTTGCGTGGAGTAAACAAGTGACCAATAAGACAAGGGGATAAGCACAGGTTTTTCTTTTCACCAGGTCGAGGAAAAAAATTGGTCTTTCTCATTTCCTTAAAAAAAAAAGTCTACAAGCGGGAAAAACATTGTATTCGAATATGCCCAGCTTTTATGATTCCAAGAACACGAGGAGGAAAAGTTGCTAGCTGCAATAAAAGTTTAAAGAGCATCTCTGACAGAAAATACTGCTCTGCCTACATTGCATGAGAGAGAGAGAGAGAGAGAGAGAGAGAGAGAGAGAGAGAGAGAGAGTGTTTAATTCTTAAAATCCATACAGTCGCTTATTATATTTTTCGTTTACTTTTCAATACAGTATTATAACAATGTATAGTAATTTAGATGGCGTAGATAAATGAAGATGAGTTATTGATAAGTGGAATCAAATAATTTGCTTAACTTAAATAGCATTAATGCTTGATTAACCTTTTTTAATCAATTACTTTTGGATGTTTTCCTCTTTACACATGTTTATCATTTTTCATATTTTGAATAAGAATAAGATGAATAATATTAAATCCTATATGAAGTGCTTTCGAAAAATTATGATTAAGATTTAACAGGTTTGACAATTTAACACAGTATGACCAGCCCTCCATATAAAATATTGCCAAATATTCTGCCACGGGCTAAGTAGACAGTTCACCAGAGGAATTTTACTAAGCCTTTAATACGATTAACCGGTTGAAACAGTGTTCCTGAATTCAGTTTTAAATATCATGTAACTTCAACGTTTATGCCTGCATATATATATATATATATATATATATATATATATATATATATATATATATATATATATATATATATATATATATATATATGTTTGTGTGTGTGTATATGTGTTATACATACACACACACACACACTATATATATATATATATATATATATATATATATATATATATATATATATATATATATATATATATATATATATATATATATATATATATATATATATATATATATATATATATATATATATATATATATATATATATATATATATATGTATATATATATGTATGTATGTATGTATTTATACATATATATATGTATATATATATATAATATGTGTGTGTATGTGTATGTGTATGTGTGTGTTTGTGTTTGTATGTGAATGTGGTTCTTTGTGGGATAAAAGCTGTTTCAATCGCATAAAAAAAATGATACCTCAAATCACGACATCTATTGGGCCCCTATTCCCTGCACAACCCAAAAACTTCACTTTCCAAAGGCAGACAAGTTTTAGTGACCTAATTGCGTTACCTCTTCAAAAGAGACCCGCATTCAGAGTTTCTCTCTGAAAGCTTCAGATCTGTGGCTTTTCTGAATATCTTGCAGAGTGGCTGAATGGATAAAACATATAAAGCAAAAAAAAAAAAAATATCGGAAACAGAAACAGACATTGATAGAACAAGAACATCCCTCTGAAGGGAATCCCTTTATAACCATTCGATTTTTTTTTTTGGGGGGGGCGAATTGTTCAAGTTAATTTGTTTTACCATTGGAGTTTTGTTTTTATTTTGTTTTTTAAGTTAATAGTAATGGTAAAGGTAATTTACTACCGTTGTCTAGCCCTTCCCGAAGAGAGCAAGAAAAGATCGAGAGGGGAAACGGGTGGAGTTTATGCCGAAAAGGAGAGATAGACCTGTCTCTTAAAATAGGGAAGGTTATAAGATTCAAGAATAACGGACTTGAGTCTTTTATAGGCACACCGAGGAATTTTATTCATTGATGTAAAATAAAGGGATTGTAAGACTGAATCGGATTTTTTTTAACAAGAATCTTAAAGTTATGAAATCATTTTCTTCCTCGGCATCATTAATGATTTCTTTTTTTATCTTAGGCATCACCTTAAAAGGATGTTAAACTTAAATCACTATTCTTGTGAAGATATCTTTGATATGAACAAATAGCGTAATTAATTCAGAAAAGCCAGATCCAGCTTATAGGTATGACACTTACCTACTCCGGACGTTTGTTTTCAAGAAGGGTGTTTTATAAGAACATATTGCTTGTGCCTTAGAGAGGAAATGAAAATTAGTTATCTATAGAAAGCCTGATATTGTTAAGGTAATTTTCTTTCCATATTATTTCAACAATATGAAATGTGTTTTACATACTATTTAGTTGCGATCCTACGAAGTAGTTAGCAGATACAAGATTTTGTTTGAAGATTACAGATCTTTGAATAAGCGTTAACCATTAAGACAATAATCACTACAATAATATTAATAAAGCTATAAAAAATGGAAATAAAATGCTTGAATTTATATAGGCCTATATATATATATATATATATATATATATATATATATATATATATATATATATATATATATATATATATATATATATATATATGTGTATATATATATATATATATATATATATATATATATGTATATGTATATATATATATATATATATATATATATATATATATATATATATATATGTGTGTGTGTATAATGTGTACGTTTGTGGGTATGTATGTATGTTTGTATGTGTTAGTCCGTCTGTTATTTCGCGAATGGTAGCTTGAGCATCCTGATCCAGAAATCTTAGGCTCCTTTCCCCTGCTGTATTCCTCAGTTTTAGGTTTCTGTATAAGAAAACTATTGAGATGGCTGTTCGTCTGTACGCCCTCAGATCTTAAAAGCTACTGAGGCTAGAGGACTGCAAATTGATATGATGATCATCCACCCTCCAATCATCATTGCAGCCGTCTAGCCTCTGTAGTTTTTATTCGATTTAACGTTAAAGTTAGACATGATCGTGCGTCTGGCACCGCTATAGGGTGCCAACAACAAGGCCACCACCTGGCCGTGGCTGAATATTTTATAGGCCACGGTTGATAGTTTCATGAGTCGTGGCTGAGAGTTTTAGACGTCATTATACGCTGTA
>NC_089742.1:23890649-23918149 GCF_040412425.1 Macrobrachium rosenbergii | reverse complement strand
AATAGCCTTAAAAAATAAAATCCCTTTTTTGTAGTTGCTGGCACGGAGTTATACTATTTCCTTCTTAATCCATGAAATAGCGCATGTTTATTATACCGATATATTCCAAAACACAAAGAATTTAGTTTAGGAACTGTACACTATTTTATTCCCTTTAACATCCAGAACTCTCCATCCTATGGGAGAACAACACGGATATACTGATCCGGTTACGATAAACTTAATCCACTTCCTATTCGGATATTACGAGCCTAGAGCCCCATGCTTCTTGCCGAACGTCATTCATTTAAGGAACCCCATATTTTGGATGTTCCAGCTCACGGAGGCGAGACGATTTCCAGATGCTGAGTCAACTGGGAAAATATGGAAGGTAAGAAGTGTCATCATAATTCTGAAGTCTAGGGAGCCATAGCACTTATTCCGTCTGGAAGAGGTCTGTTTGGTGCGCCTCCGAGCAGACAAACATACGGATACACGAAGCTGGAATGAGACACTAAAGAAAGTTTGTAGTTTAATAAATATGTATGTACTTTAGAGGTTTATTAGCGTGGTAGGTGAAGGAGAAATATTTCCACGTTTAAAGAACTCTGGAAATGCTCTAAAAGCTGTCTTGTTGTCATATAGTAAATAATGAATAATTATAAAAAATAAAATAAAAGCTGTTTGTTTTATAATGAGGAATTATAAAAAAATACTTTTTGTTTTCTTTCCTCAGTCTTTGGAATATTATTATAGTTCTTTATCTTTATAAGAATGTCTTGGAATGAGGACAATGGTACGGGAGAGAAAGAAAAAGGACTTTACTACTTTTGTAAGGTAACACGAATATTTTCAAACTTACATAGGGAGGGCTGAGGATATGCTAAGCTGTATTTTTTTTTATGTTTTGTTGCATATTGCTAAAAAACACAAATCTTTAGACAGTTTGGTGAATGTTTTGACCTATAGGAGTGATAGATTTCTGGGGCTTCAAGTGGCAGTAGGGGACTCTAAGATCCTAATAATTAATGTTTATATGCCCTGGGAAAAGAACAATAATTTTGATTAACACTGCATGATCCTAAGTGAGTTACACAGCATTATTCACGAGTCTACTACTGATCATATTTGTATAATTTGGGACCTTAATTCTCACCCCCATAAAACAATTTTATAACGAACTTACTCGCTTCTGTCAAAATCATGCTCTACAAATTAATGATGTAATGCTCCTCCCTTCCTCCTCCTATACCTATGTACAAAATAGAACGGACGCAATTACAACCTCCTGGCTGGACCATTGCATCAAGACCCCTCAACCTCTTGATTCTATTGTGACCTGCCACATTCGCTACGATCTTGCAATGGGCTATGATCACATCCCCTTGCAGGTGTCATTCAGTACTCCATCCCTCCCTGCCGTGAACCCCCTAACTGATCACCCACCTGTTGTTAACTGGGATTTTAAAAACCAACAGAAAACCAGATTCTTTTAAGAAAACCACGAGAACCAGGCTGTGGTCAATAGTTCAACCGGCAGATGCCTTACTGTGCACTAACCCAAAATGTAGAAACGATCATCACAGGAGAGATCTGAAAGAATTCTATTCGAATATAATTTCCGCTATGCTTGCCTCTGGCAGGGATACCTTGAGATCTCGCCAAGGCAACTCTCGTAATACACCTGGATGGAGCGACTTGGTTAAAGATCTATACATACATTCACGAGAAATGTTTCTACTGTGGAAGCAAAATGGTAGCCCAAGGGAAGGACACTTTGCACTGCTAATGAGGCAGGCGAGAGCGCAGTTCAGACTTGCCCTTAAGCACTGCGGACTGAATGAAAAGCAACTAAGAGCTGATGAAATGTCAAGAAAATTACAATCTGGCGATTACCCTCGTCTTTGGAAGGACAGTCAGTCCCTAAATCCCAAAACTAAAAAGCTAAAGCTACCGCAGAGAGTAGGAGATGTCGTCGGTGACGGGGCTATCGCAAGAATGTGGGGCGATCACTTCAGCACTATCTTGAATTGTATAAACGATCAAGACTCCCGAAGGGATGCAAATAACCATCTTACTGATGGTATCCAGTTTCATTTCACCGATTGTATTACGCCAGGTAACATCAGCGATGCCATAAACAACCTACTTAATAATAAATCGCCCGGCTGCAATGGTCTGTCTGCTGAAGTTTTCAGATTCTGCCATATGATAATTTACATTTTGCTAGCTGCTCTATTCAATGCGTGCATAATTCACCAGTTTCTCCCAGACTCCCTACTCTTAGTTCACCATTAATAAAAAACAAGCTAAAGGATGCAGCTGACCCTGGCAATTGTCGCCCAATTGCAATTACTACAATTGCGTCGAAGATACTTAAGTCTGTTCTTCTAGTGAGTCTTCTCTGCGTTCTACCCACTACTGACAACCAATTCAGCTTTCAAGCAAACCACTCAACCGACACCTGCATCTACATACTGAAAGAATTGTTGAACTATTACCTATCATCAGCCCCTCCTATTTTCCTATGTTTTGTAGATGCGAGAAAAGCACTTGACAGAGTAAACTACCTGAAGCTCCTCCTGAAGCTGCACAAACGAGGCACAGCTCTATATCTAGCTGGCATTTTATGTTGTTGGTTCCCCACACAGCAGTTCTGTGCCAAATGGGGTAACGTATTGTTGTACACCTTTGGCTCCCTAAACGGGCTCCAGGAAGGGGGCATTCTCTCTCCATACCTGTTTAACACGTACACAGATGCCCTGAATGTCAAACTGAACTCACTCCCAATCGGATACACTATCAACTAAACAACCTCTGTTACGCCGACGATATGGTTCTGATTTCCCCATCAGTGCAAAGCTCCAGCGACTTATCGACAATTTGCTGAGGAATTTGACATCCTATACAACAAAACCAAGACCCAGTGCGTGTCGCTGCTTCCGAGATCGCTTAAGCATATTGCAGAACCACAAATTTTCCTCGGAAATCATCGTCTGGAATTCGTGCATGAATTTCCGTATTTGGGCCACATTATCACGGACGACCTAAAAGATACGGCAGACACAGAACAGAAGCGTCGTAAACTATGTGTAACTGGCAACCTAATTGCAAGGAGGTTTGCCTTCTGTCGCCGAGAAATGAAACTGCTGCTCTTCCGCTCGTACTGCTACAGTATATATATGGGTGTTCCCTTTGGACGAACTATACCCGAGAGACCACGAGATATATCTCTGTTGTTTACAATGACATTCTGAGACACCTCACAAATACTCCTCGCTATCACTCCGCCACGCAGATGTTCATAGAAAACCGCCTGGATAATTTGAAAATCATTGTGAGCGAGCAATGTCCAGTCTGATCACCCGACTGAGAAACAGCAGCAATTGGGATAATGAGGCGTCTGTTCCTTAAATGGCTTATTCTCTATTTTTTCAGTTATGAAGTGTCATTTCTAGAATCTGTCATTATTATTATTATTATTATTATTATTATTATTATTATTATTATTATTATTATTATTATTATTATTATTTCTACATTTCTTGTTATTATTGGTATTTTTACTTTTTTATTATTACTGTGATTAATATCATGGTAGAGTTTTGCAATTTTCAGTATTCGTATTTAGCCTTCTAGACTTGACTTCTGTAACCACTTAGGTTCCCAGCTGGAAATTAATCGTCCGCAGTCTGTATTTTTTTTAATGTTATCATTTTTTAATATATGTTTTCCTACTATTATTATCCATATAATTACTGTCATTACCATTATTACGAATTTATTTATTTTTTTTCAACTTCTTCAGCAACTGTGTGGATATGCCGATTATTATATTAATCATTTTACCGTATATATCTAGATTGTGTGTATTGTATTTGTATATTCCATGTATATTGCCCTGAGCCGCAATAAAGGATATTATTATTATTATTATTATTATTATTATTATTATTATTATTTTTTTTTTTTTTTTATTCCGTAAGGGGATGGTGCCGTCAGTGCACTTCATACGGTGCACTGTACGGATTACTTAAAGTTCTTTTCAGGGTCCCTAAGGCCCCAGCTGCAACCCCTTTCATTCATTTTACTGTACTTACGTTCATATTTTTTTTTTTTCTTCCATCTTACTTTCCACCATCCCCTGACAACTGATTTATAGCGCAACTGCGATGTTTTCCTCCTGTTACACCTTTCAAACCTTTACTGTCAATTTTCGTTTCAGCCCTGAATGACCTCATAGGTCCCAGCGCTTGGCCTTTGGCCTGAAATTCTATATTTTATTCTTTTTTATTGTATTGCTATAATTAGAAAGATGAAAAAATTTATCATTTCCATTGCACCACATCCTTTAGTCACCTTAAACCCACTTCCGTTAATGCCCTTCATTCTTGGCTCTCATATTAATGCTATAAATGTTAATCGGTTATGTTATTAGTTAGTGAATATTCATAATAGCACTTGTTTTGCTTCATGACTAATAGCGGTATCTTATTATTTCTTTTTCATCTCTTTCATTTTCTTCACAAATGTAAACTTTGTTCAGATGAGTCTCGGAACTTTGAATAAATTCTCAAACAATTCAAGGACATAATGACTCATTGTCTTATTTACGTTAGTTTTCCTCAACATTGTTTATTGACGAAAATAAATTACAAAGGCTTGTACATTTATGCAGGCGCCAAGCTTTGATAGAAGACGAGGGTCTAACACGAGGTAAGGTCATCCTTAAATATCAAAAGCTAATGAAACTGGCAACAAACCTTAGCAGCCTGAGACCTCAAAGGCACAATATGTAAGACTGAGACCTTAAGCTAATTGACTGAGCTGTGGGAGTTATTTGGTAAGATTTCTCTTGAAGGAATGGAATGGTACTATAAGTTTCTTTTCCATTTTTTAAGGTAAATATTGAACCATAGCAGCCGAATGAATGAAAATAAGTGGGACAAAAGTTTGGGAAATCCATAAATAAAGAGAAAAAAAGTCCCACAGAGAAACATAAAGTTATAAGAGTTAGAGGAAAAAAATAAACGAAAAAAGCTTTCATGGAAAAAGCATCAATGAAGATTAAATTAAGAAAAAAAAAACAGAACATCGAACGTTCAAAACCCAAGTGATGCAAAGAAAGCAGAACGTGTAATAATAAAGCGGACAGGATGAAAAAACAGCTCGTAGAAATAATACAGAAACAAAACAATATATAAGAATTTTGTTTTGTACAGAGTTTTATATATAAAACTTTGCAAAGCTCAACCTCGCACATGATGCCAAGTCCCAGAGGACAAGTCAGACACGAGAATTATGTCACCGCATTTTCACACTGAGTGCATGTACAGTACATAAAGCTCTTTAAAGCAAAACTACCAGAGGAAATGATGACACATATGCTCATCGTACAAACTGCTGCAAGGCAAGAGTTTGGGCGGGGAAGGTTGGGGGAGGGGGGGGAGACAGAAACAATTTTTCATGACGAACATTTTCCTCTCGCATTATTTCTTCATCTGTAATCTTCTATTTCTCACTTTTATATTTTAATTTACGATCTTTCCTAGACAGTGACCCACAAGAGTTTTAACCCGGTATGCATCCACCTTTGGGGCGCGCGTTTAGCACAAGTCCGTTGGGGATTACCGTAAAAACATAAACAAAAGACTGTAAATAACATAAAGAAATATTAATCCTAGATAACGACCATCAAACTTTGTTGGAGTCACTATTTAGGGAAGATCGTTAATTTCTTATTCGGTCTTCTTTCTCTTTATTTTCTTTAATTTCTCACTTCTGGAAAACAATTTATTACAAACAAATCAACGCTGAAATAGTTTTAATCTTAAAGAGTAACGTAGACGTGAAAAATTATTCCGCAGACTTTTATTTTTTGTTCAATAACCGGGAAGGAAATACATTAGTACTTGACTCATGACAAAATAGGTGTCACAGACCACCGACTCACATCAAAATCATGACAGCATAAAGAAGAAATTTTAGGAATATTTTACAAAGTAAAGACGAGTCTACCTTTACTTAAAATATATAACAGTTATGATAGGTAAATCATGAGAAATAAAATCTTTAAAAAACGTGTGTCAAATTATCTCATTACAGAAAAATAGCAATAGAATTAATTTTAAGAGATGATATCTGAACTTCTCTCGTTATAATAAATTAGTTATAAGGAGGAAATCTCTTTAATCTGAAGAATTTGGTCATTGATCTCATTACAGAGAAATGGTGATGGAAAAAAAATAGAGCTGAAATAGCAACTTTTCTCATAAACATTGCGGCAATTTTATGTTATGACGAAAAAAAAACTTTTTTATATATCCATCTCTTTATGAAAATGAAACTGGGGATTGGAGCTAGATTTGCATTATGCATGAAAATAGGTAACTGTGCTCTTTGCAATGCAAATCCGCCATGAAAAATGTATGCTTCTTTTGGGGCTAATTATCAAGTGCGAACTTTTGAATATATCAGCAACCGGGCTCTAACCATGCTTGCATTTATTATTCAGTTTGTGTATTTTCGCTAAAATCTCGCGTCTAATTTTATCATTTTCTGTCTAATAATAATAATAATAATAATAATAATAATAATAATAATAATAATAATAATAATAATAATAATTTAACTTACCGCATGTGCAGAAGTTCATAGAATTGTGAATATCTTTTTGGTTTTCATTATATATTTTATAAATTATATAACAATATTTCACAATTGAAGTAATCTCAGTAAACACCAGTTGAGATATAAAATATTGGTTAATAGCAACACTATTAAAACTGTTATAATTATCCTTCAAAAAATTCGTTGAACTAGGATATAAATTATTTGACGCTGCCCATTTATATCCCCCATCTTACCTGTTCCCCCCTCTACCGACTTTTTGTTCTTAACTACTTTTATATAATATATATATATATATATATATATATATATATATATATATATATATATATATATATATATATATATATATATATATATATATTTTCATGATTTTATATTGTAATACATATATCCTATTATATATATATATATATATATATATATATATATATATATATATATAATTTTGACATATTTACTTTTTCATGTGTTGTGTGTAATGATAATGATCGTTAAAGTGTATATTTAGTTTGGCATCAGATCTCAAAAGAACTAATGATTGAATAACTTAATAGCGTAATTTAGAATTGATAATACAATTTTAATAGTAACGTAGTTTAGAACGAATATCTTTCTTGATAAAAGCGTAGTATATGAACACGTGTGCGTGTAGCAAGGACTTGTTTCATTTCAATTGTCATCAGTTGAGATAAGAGAGAGCGCTTTGTTTTGGGTTAGTGATGACAGGTTTGAAAAACAAATGCCGATTCGTCCCATACAAGCTCAAGACGAGTGATTTCATGTTGTTACATGCGTTGTTCGAGTCATGTACGTCATGTTTTGTAAGATTGCGTTCAAAACATTTTGCTGGGATGACGTCATTTTCCTTCTAGAAGCTTCTCCATTGTATCTCGCACCCAAAATGTTTTAATGACGTCACTTCCCTGCTTCTAGAACTTTTGTATCTCGTACCCAAAATCCTTTAATGACATCATGTAATTGTTTCACGTGTTACTGGAATTCTAAAATCTATTTCATTCTGATTTCTGAAACCAGTGAATTTGGTTCCCTTTCTCTCTCTCGCTCTTAGAAAGAGATTACTTTTAACGTAGTGTTTTGTGGTCACGTATTAGCATTAACTTTTGAGATCTGAATTTAGTAAAGTTATTTAGTTCGTAACAGCGCCTGGTAAAAAAGTGTGTTTTGTGGTAACGCAGCTGCAGCAAGTGATTTACAGAGGTTTTCACAAGTTTGTGTAAGGTAACATGAATTTTACTTATCAATACCATGGTATGATAAGTTAAGAAATTTTTACCAAGTGAAATCATTATTGATAAATCTTGTGTATTTTTGTATGTTTTTCTATTTACAATCTCTTTATATTTTCACATTTTTTATGTTTGATGTAACATTTATTTACATAGCATTTTAAATATTTCTTGGTAATTTAACATTGTATATTTGATTTAATATTTCATTAAGATTTTCTTTTCAAATCTTGAGTAATTCTTGATAGTTTAAATTTTGCTTGATTAATTTAAATTCCTGATAAAGTTTTTGTGAGTTAGTTTCGTTTCATAACTTAATTCAAGAATTAATTGAGTGTTGTATTATTTTCAAGTAATAATAAATTTTTCAGATTGTGAATTCTAATTAATTGTGAATTCTAGTTATAAACTTTGAATTTAAAAATAAATTTTTGTATTTGACATTTTTAGAAAAAGTGTTTCATTTATTGATCACCAGTGAATAGGATTGATTGTGTGTGCATAAGGCAAAGTGATAAACATGTTTTGTTCTTTTAGTTTTGCTAAAGTGAATTAAGACCAGGGAAACAGTTAGAGTTTTTTGATGGAGTGATGCCCTTTTACTCTAGAAGATTTCTAGTTTAATTTTTGATACCTCACACATATTCTGATAGACTTAGTTTGATTTTTCAAGTAATAAATAAATTATTTCCTAAGGGATCACTGTTACCTTTAGAGTACTCAGTCGTAATAATTAATGTTATGAGAGTTCAGGTATCTGGCTGAAGTGAGGTATATTTTGAATTTTGAGATTAGTTGTGTAATAACCAGGTACTTGATACGCATTGTGACAATATATATATATATATATATATATATATATATATATATATATATATATATATATATACACATATATATACTGTATATAATTTATATATATATATATATATATATATATATATATATATATATATATATATATATATATATATATATATATATATATATATGCATGCTTAACTATACACACCAACGCTTTGTTGACCGGACTGACGTTGTGTATTTCACAGGTAATTCGACAGTCGTTTATTAATTCATTTATGGTTATTTAATTTTTTTATATTTATATATATGTATATATATATGTGTGTGTGTGTGTGTGTATACTATGAGAATGAAATAAGAAAAAAGTAAATAAATATAAATGAATTAATAAACGACTATCGAATTACCTGTGAAATACTCGTTCTGATTTGTGGACTCCCTTCCAGCAACCGGGCATCAGAATTTTTCATATATCTTGCACTTGGATCTTAAGGCTTTGTAGTGACAAGCGTATCCAAAAAAAGCGCGAAGAATTCGAAAAAGTTAAGAGGGAATGTGACTATTACAATTGCATAATATATATATATATATATATATATATATATATATATATATATATATATATATATATATATATACATACATACATACATACATACATACATACACTCTCTCTCTCTCTCTCTCTCTCTCTCTCTCTCTCTCTCTCTCTCTCTCTCTCTCTCTCACATACTCGTATATTGCCCTAAGATCAATAATGCTCAGTTTGTGAAATGAGGGGAATTATTGTGAGTCTCCATGTTGAAATCTTTATGATTCATCATGACACTGAATGGGTGAAATATTAGTTAAAATAATACTGCGATTTGAAATGTTGATTTCTTTTCGAAAATGTGAATAAAAACCGAACGAAAATGTCAAAGGAAGAGGGTTTGCAAAAATTAGAGTTCTGTTTATTGTCGAGCATAATCTTCATATACATAGAGCAAACTTGGGGACATTAATCTTGTTGTAGGTTACATATTTAAAAGTGACAGCAAAGAGCAACATCGAAGGGAGGGGAAGTATTCAACATAAAAATCTATGTCTTAATTACAACTAGATATTTCCCAGAATTTCACCTCGATTACATTTAGACATTATGCAATAACGTTCTATTAAATAATTCCTGCAAAGATTTAATGACTGATATGGAAGGAGCCATCGTTGTCAAATAGCGTAGGGCAGTGGATTTGAAGAAAGAAGGCAAAATGAATCTAGTAGCTGTGCTTTGCGAGCTTGGAAAAGAAGAAATATGTGTAGTCTTGGTAGATCAGAGGGATTAATCAAAAGAATTGATAAAATAAATGAAACGTTTGGCTGCCTTATCCTGTCGCTGCTTGTCTTTGTAGTTTAAAATTATTTTGACTATAAAACAAATAGCAAACTTCTTGTTTGTTTGTTTTTACGCCTCGCTATTCACGAACGAAGAAACACATTGTTAAAAAGTGTTATTTTATTTATAATTAACTTGTATTTCTTCTTGAAATTTAATGTTTATGTATTATCGTGTTCTCTCATCCAAATGTCAGTTTGTGTATGGATGTGTAATTTTTTTTTTTTTTTAAGGAAGTAAGATGTAGGTAGGCATGAATGATGACACTTATAGTTTATTCTTTGTAAAACTGTAAATTGCAAACTGTTTCTGTATAATTAATGACAGTTGTTTTCTGAGTTATCGATTATGTCTAGAGAACGGATGTGAAAGCTATGAGAGTGCAATGTTCCCCTTGGCACTACCTAGGGAAGAAATGTTCATTACTCAATGAGCTGTTGAAAATAATCATAATTCTTTGCTGGCCTTGCCTGCCGTTGTTTTGTATCAGAAATTTGCATTGCGATTATTTTCATTAATTACCGAAGAATAGCATCTTAAAAACCCCAATGTATCACAGATAGTTCATTTTCATATTTTGTCTCGGCTTGCTTTTGCGGGAATTTATTTTTATCGGTAATATCGAAGTAATTAACGGAATATCATTTTTTTTAATAGATCAATAAAAAAATTTAATACTAGCTTTGAATTCAGCAAAGGAAAAATAATTAAGACTGCTGACCATTCAATTCATCTAACAGTGAAAAATGTAAAACCTGTTTCACATTTAACTCTGAAGGTCATTATGAAAATGAGTTGCTTAGGGGAAAGGCCGGTGGGATTGGCAACCAAATAGAAACACGAAGAAGAAAGTTCACAGGGTTTGCTTTGATGGAGGTGTCAGACCTCCTCTTTGTTAAAGTAGAGTGCGCTATAGAAGTCAGGGAAAACAGAAGAAGGGAATTCCAAAGTAGGGCATTGGAGGTAAACAATTAACAATTTCTATCTGTTGTTGTTGTAATATGATATAAAATTTAGGCCAAGCGCTGGGACCAATTTCACTTTCAGTGAAAAGTGAAATTGAGAGTATAAAGTTGTAACAGGAGGAAAACCTTCCAGTTGCACTATGAAGCAACTGTTAGGAGAGAGTGGAAAGTAAGATGGCAGAAAGAGAATGTGAATGGAGGTACAGTAAAAGGAATGAAAGGGACTGCAGCTAGGGGCCGAAAGAACGCTGCAAAGAATCTTAAGTAATACCTACAGTGCACCGCACGAGGTTCACTGACGGCACTCCTCCCCCGACCCCCCTCGGGATGTTGTTGTTGTAGTTGTCTTTGTTTGATAGTAAATATTTAATGGTAGAAACCCACAAGAAGTACGAACGAATATGTTCTTAAAATGCAGAACATATCATTTCCAGGAAAGAGAGAGACAAGAAAAAAAGGTGAAGGAAAAATTGGAAGACGGTAAGAATAAGGAAAGACACAAAAAAAGGATGAAGGAAAAATTGCAAGACTGTGAGATCAAGGGAAAACTTTATTAGGTCGAAAATTCCCAATCTGAGCAGTGTGAAAAACTAAACACACAGAACTGTGTAACAGAAGTGCGAAAATGCGGGAAAGTTAAATCATATTTCCCATCTCTTCTTCTCGAAGTACAGCTCCGTCCGCTGCACCAATTAAGTAATGATTCCAGGTAACCCTGGAATGATTTCCAGAAAAAGGCTTTCCATTTCTAATTAAAAGCAAAGCGGCTTAGCGAGGAATTAATTTCTGGAATGTCCGACAAAGAAAACTGGTCTTGATACTGAAGTTAGGGATTCTGCAAGAGGGAGATAATCTGAATTATGCAGTGGGGATGTGCGTCCACTTCTACCAAATACTTTTTCATTTTATTATATTTTTTTGCGGTGCTTTGAAACCAGTATAGAGAGTAAGCTGTCTACCATCTTTGTCTCAATTTATATACAGTATATTTAATGTTTATTTAACGTTGCATAGCCTCAATGCGTTATATAAAAAAGTTTATGCAGACATTAACGGAAACCACTGATATATTTTATGGATCTTACGATGTGCTAGATTTATGCTTTGCCTTAGTACCTTATTTCTGATCGTCCATTGCAATGTGGCAGAGATCTGCTCAAGTACTTAAAACCAATCTCATTTTCATTAGGAAATTCATATCTACACATAATAATGAGGCTTTATATACTACTCTGTTATAAATAATTCTTATTTTGCATTTACAGCAGCATGCACAGGAAAAAGATGTATCTATTTAAATATGAAGGCATTCAGTATCAACTTCTTTACTATTCCCATCATCATTATAGCGCGATGCAATTGCCTTATTATTGATTCCTTTATGTTTGACATTTATTATGCCCAAACGTCGAGCTTGGTTTATTCACGAAGCCTTTATCAATTATTAGTTTTTCGACTTTATCCTGTCCCTTGTTCTGACAAACAACGTAATTGCAAACGTATAATATCCTATTCGTTTTTGACTAAAATGGATATGTCTGTAAAGCAAAGAGAACATCACACATGTAATTTGGTTATTTCTCGTAATTATTTGCTCTCGTATTTTGTTGAAGTAAAACATCTGTGAAGTTCTAAAAACAAAGCATTTTATCCTATGTGCAATTTGCCCCATACAAACAGAACGTACTTACATGAATACACATGTACACATGTATTGGTTAACGAATATAAACTGTTTTGCCTGAACCTCCGATACACAGACAACACTCACACGCAAAGATATACATGAAAGCATCTGCATTTGTGTCCCCGACATTAAATGCCGATATTTCCTTTCGATATTCCACGCATCGAACTGTGTCCCTCAGAACTCCGAGGAAGCTCAAGCAACGCATGAAACTGATCTCTGAAACGGGACTCTGTCAGGAAGCGATCGACAATTTAACAGTGAAATGTAATTTCAGTCGTTACCTGCCCCGCATTACTGAGCGTGACTCAGCAAATTACATTCAGAATCGGAAACTCTCTTTTCTAGTTGAGATTCGATATTCTCCTTTGCGGAATAGCCCAGTGACGGGAATAATATGTTATCTCCGAGAATTCAGGAATTTCAGAGTCAATCTCTCCCTCTCTCATTCCCTTTTCCGTGATGTAAGCCGCAATAGTAAGAAGACCAGGGACAAGACGGAGGCAGACTATGTTCGTTCCCCTCAGGAAAAATAAATGAATACTTTGAAAATTTGTAAACAAAAAAAAAAAAATCGTTCCTTTGTTGAGCTAAGCAAGAAATTCCGTACCTGGTGGTCAGCCTTCAAAAGGTAATTTCCCTTCAAGAAAAATAAACGAATACTTTGAAAAATTGTAAAACAAACAAAATTTTTCCTTTGTTGACCTTTATACACCTGTTCAAATCTCATTTACAGCAGGTGAACGAAAAATAGTGATAGCCTACGTCCGAAATGCAAAGAGGATAACATCACGGATGTAATTTCGTTATTTCTGGTATTATTTGTTCTTATATCTTGTTGTAATGAAGCATCTGTGAGATTCTAAAAAAAAAAAAACATTATGTCCTATGTGCAGTTTCTCTCTCTCTCTCTCTCTCTCTCTCTCTCTCTCTCTCTCTCTCTCTCTCTCATCCAACCACCCACCCGACCACAAACACATGCACGTGGAGTAATGTCCCTATTTGATATATACTATATTTTAAAAAACGTCTTCATGAAAGAAACAAAAAAACTCATCCTTCAAGCCTGCACCTACCCATAACTATAACATTTCTGTTAAGAGAGAGAGAAAGATGCCTCCCACCTTCTTATCTCTCTTAGCAAAAGAAAACTCTTCGCATGTATATTTATAATTCAGTTACACAGAGAGGAAGAAGAGTGGCTATCTAAATAGAACATTGCTTCCCACCACGATATTTCATCGTTTTACGTTACCCGACAATTTCCATGTACAATATGTCATCGTTTGGTTTAACCCAATAACTCCCGTCCCGAGTATATTCAGAACGGAATTTATTAACGTCATATGAGCATTCGCATAGCAGATCTATATTATATTATGAGGGAGCAATAATCTATAGATGCAATCTTGGATGAATGAGATACTCAGGATTATCTGAGGTAATCGGTCCAACGCTCCACGCCGTATCCATTACGGAACTGCAAGTGAGTTATAATGAAAGCCACCATTATCCTACAGTGATTACTTATTATGAAGTCTGCATGGCCGCTGAAAGAGTATGAGTTACATGCTCTTGTATTATGGGAGTTAAATGCATTCTGCCCTTGAGGTTTAATATTGTAAACAGATCATTTATGGAACTGGGAATTTTGTTCTGTCACCAGAGCAAACAATTAGTAAATACAGAATTTAGCCCCACAAAACAAACAAACAAACTGCTCTCCTCTAACAATTTTATGGGTTGGAAAGAGTACTCCAATGGGCATCCAAATACCCATATATAGTCCAGTTGCGAATATACAAGAAAAAGAAAGAGGAACGAAAAAGAATCGATCATAAGGCCCAAGGAAATGGAATTAGGATATTTCAGAATTAGTTGGTTGAGGGAAAGAAACTGACTTCGCAACTTCCAGTTAGAATATTCCCACACACACACACACACACACACACACACACACACACACACACACATACATACATATATATATATATATATATATATATATATATATATATATATATATATATATATATATATATATATATATATATATATATATATATATTATATATATCTTTCTATATATTTCTTCTTCTTTCTCTGTATCTTTTCCCACTTCTGTGTGGGGTCAGTGTTTCTGACAGCTCTCCTCCACCTGGCTCGATCAAACACATCGTTCTTTGACAATTGTTTGTCTCTCAGATCTTCTCTAACTACATCCATCCACCTTCGCTTTGGTCTTCCTCTTGCGCTCTCTCCAGGCGCCTCCAGCCATCTACATCACTCTCCTCCCTACATATGTCTCATCCCTTCTCATCACATGGCCATACCATTGCAGTCTTCTTACCTTGGCCTTTTTTTATAGCTCTACGACTTTAGTAGTTCCTCTTATTCTTCCATTTTTGATCCTGTCCGTTTTTGTTACTCCACACATCCACCTGAGCATTTTCATCTCTACCGCATCCAATTTCTTCTCCTGTACTCTCTTTACCGGCCATGCTTCTGCTCCATACACCAACGCCGGTCTCATTACTGTCTTATACACTTCCTTTAACCTTTATATTGATTCTGCGGTCGCACCAGACACCTGACATCTTTCTCCAATTATTCCATCCAGCCTGCACTCTGTGCGTTATTTTTACATCCAAATTTCCATCATCAGCCACTATTGAACCAAGATACTTAAATTTTTCTACTCGGTTCAACCTTGTCCCTTCCATACTAATCTCAGAGTCTTAATCTTCATTAAAACTTAGGTGTTCAGTCTTCTTCCTGCTTATCTCTAATCTTCTGCCTTCCAGTACCTTCTTCCGTTGCTCTAGTTTTGACTCCACTATCCCTCTGTTGGTGCTGCATAACATGATGTCATCAGCAAACAACATGCACCAGAGGGATTGATCTCCAAGTCCTTGAGATAGCACATCTATTTTCAGGTCAAAAAGATATGGACTTAAAGTAGATCTCTGATGTAAACCAACTCTGACTGGTATCCAGTCAGTTAACCCAACACTGCTTCTAAACTGCGTTTTTGCTCCTTCTTACATATCTTGGACCAACCTCACATACTTCTCCCGTGTTCCCTTTACTCGCATGCACCTCCAAACCTCTCGGCGTGGTACTCTGTCGTATGCCTTTTCCAGTTCTGTGAATACTATGTGCCGTCCTTTCTGCTTTTCCTGTATATATATATATATATATATATATATATATATATATATATATATATATATATATATATATATATATATATATATATATATATATAAATATATAATATATATATATATATATATATATATATATATATTTATATATATATTTTTCTATTTTATTTATTTCTCTGTTTTAAGTGCAGAGGTTAGCATCCCACTTACTCTGAGATGAGTTTGGTAGCGAGAGCCGACTTATTGTGTTAGCTGATCTCTCATCTTCACATCATAAGTTATTCATTTCACCTAACTAGATTCCAAGGCCTACTGGAATGAGACACTGAGTTACAAAACTAAACTTTATTGACAGAAATATCGGAAATAACTTCAAATAAGCTACGAAAGAATGAAATCGAATGACTCCCACATATCTATGAAAATCTACTGAATAAGGTCCAAACATCGACACCCGATTATTTAAAGTAGAAATGCATAAATAACCCAACTGTCATCCAAAACAATAAAACGGTCACACAGTTTATTATAAAAGTCATTTCGTATATGAGTCAAAAATACTCCACTTCCTATATTGAAGAGGAAGGTGGAATTCATGTAAGGTGAAAAATTATATTAACCATACTCAAAAAGAGTCAAAACGATTCACAGGATTTCACTGCAACATAAATGGGTTTTCCAACTTCTGAAAAAGAGTTTAAAATGTTAATGAGTTTTACTCACTTCACAAGAGTCCTCTGGAACACAGTCTCCATGTGTGTGCTTCCCTTTGCACAGTTCACACACTCACTTATACAATTAACGGATCGCAGTGCCCACTCGTTCAATGATCCCTCCCATTAGATTCATTCTTCAACGCACACATGAACGCACTCTCGTGACATCCCCAACGAGTTCAGAGTTCGACCAGGACACGCCCTCTGTACTCCAAGGCGTCACGAGGTACTTGGTCATACACACATACAAATATACTCCACCGGAATTAAGCAGTTCCCGGTGCATTCTTCGATGTCTATCACGCTGAATCTATGAACTTTCAACGTGACCCAGCCCAGGAAAAACACAGTGATTTATGTTGATTTGCACTTCTATTCACACGTGTGTTGTAACTAAGGGTATCTGAGAACAACGACCTGCTGAGTTCGAAAAACACCCAAGTATTTGCTTCATGCTGCCTTCAGTCATATAATCTCATGCCTTCGAAAAGCTATCACATTCTTTCCCCAAAAGGTCACCTTCACGACCCGTTACATATATATTTATGAATGCGTTTAAGTGTGCCTTAAATAATCATTAATATTTTACCAAAGCGTTTGCTGCCGGAAAGACTTACTGCAGTGTTCTGCCTTTATTGCAAGAATAAATAATGAAAATAACTCAGTGCACTTACTCTTCCCATTAATTGTTCTTTACGTTAATATAGAAGGTACCCTGTGACCTTTCCTTGTGTGCTCTTTCCACCATCTGACTCACCGTGAAAAGAAAAATAAGGTTTTCAAGTTTATTTATAGCAGAACCAGAGATGTGATCATGTTTTCGGTTTCTTCAATGCCCAGAAAGGAGATAACTCGAATCAAATGAAGATTATCTTCAAATGTGAAATATATTATTCCGTTCACCTCTGAACTCATTTCCCTCCAGTATAAATTATTACTTGATCAAGTGAGGCGCGTGGTGATATGCCACCTCCACTCGCTCACCCACTTTATGCTAGTCAGGTTTAATACCAGACAGACACGCCATGTGGGAATCACCAACTGAATGGTAAACGAAGTCGATCAACCTTCCAAACCAATCACTCCTGTGTACTTAACAAAGAAGCGAATCTGTCATTACATCTTGGTTCAAGTCTATCATCAGATTCTCTTGGGACTAGGCCATGTTTTGGATGTCGTGGCCATCTCAGTCAAAACACCACGAAGTGAATTAGTAAGACTGAGCGCGAGATCACGTGTTTTTATGCACATCTCCAGTTCTTCGTGAAGTGTGTCCTAAGTTGTTATCAAGTTTATGGTATCAGTGAGTAAGATTTCGAAACTCTGGCAGGTGCTTGTCAGGCCGTTAGACCAACTTTTCAACTCTTCGTTCAACTTGTACATAATACAGTATAGGATCAACTTTTCTGCATGAAAGTATTTAGAGAAATAAAGTGAGCTGAATTTTTTGTTATGGCTCCATTCCTTTATTAAATGAAGGCCAATAGCAGGAAATAAATCGTCATTTTCACATTTTAAACTCATTTTATAAATACTGTTTATAGGTTTTTTTCGAATTATGAATTTTAATAGTAAGAACAGAAAGGATCACAAGAATTTAAGGAAATAAATGGAAGATATTTAATCGAAAACTACAAAACGATATTATGTCAATATTTAGCCCTAAAACCAGTAAGTGTGAAAACGAACGACAAAAGAAAAATAATACAAGAAGAAACGCATTACATAAATAAAAATGGCAGAGCCCAAAGGAACTCTTGGAAGGAAATTCGGAAGAAATGCCACAAGCATTCTTTTTCCTTCCCCCTCGAGAACTTGAAGAAACTCCCAGAAGAAAGCAACTTGGGAAATCCGTTTTGCTTGTCCAAGCACTTGCCGTGAAACACCAACATAATTTCTTTCCTAATTTTCTGTCTGTCCACTTAAGTCTTTGGGAACACAACCTACTGGCAGTGCGGGAAAATCTCACATCTTCGATGGGCTTCCTGACACAAGGGACACTCCTTTCCACCAGGCATCCTTCGCCATTGGGTCAAGTTCCTTCAGGTCAGCCAGCCAATTTCTTCATTTCCATAGATAAAAATGGTAAAGGGAAGTGCAACCTAATGTCCTGATCTAACTCAGGGCCGCCACCCTACCTCCAAAGGAAGAGGGATAAAAGGAAAAGAAGGTGGAAGGAAAAAATGTGTGGCTCATCCCTGAAAGAAGCAATGGGTCTGCCTTTTGATTGCGAATAGTTCAGTCGTGCAATGGAATCTTGTTAGAATATAGATTCCTTAGAACATGTACATATTTTAGTACAATAAACGCAATATTATTTATTGAACTCACCTGTTCCACTGAAGCAGTACCACTTCCGTTGCACTGAATAGTCATTCTTTCATTACTTTCCTCTATTTGGTTAATAAAACTTTATGTGATATTTGACACATACGGAATTTCCATCAATAAGCTTGAAATATTCAGCTGCCTCTGATATATGAAGTCAATTGTTTCAAAAATATCTATCACGTTGTCAGTGACCTTCAGTTGTGAGAACAATTTATCATATGATAAACCTTACAAATAAATATTTAAAAAAATGTAAAGTGAAAACCTCTAAAACATCTTTGTTTTTGTCCCTCAAGAAAACTAAAGTTATTTTCTTAATGGGGAAGAGGTTAGAATGTAAGTATAGTTTTTTTGTGAAGTATTGAGATTATAATATAAAATAAAGACTTCATTACATATGAGAGAATTTTTTTTTATCAAAACCAATAGATGGCAGTTAATATAAATTTAAGATAAAAAGGACTTCATGGAATTTGTATAATTTTATATATATATTTTTTTGTATTATATACAAATACCTCGTTAAAAGTTGACATTCGGCAAAGTTAGTAAATGTACCCAAAGCACAAAAATCGAGTTCAATTCGCCAGAGTAAAGCTAATGATGATAAAACGAGCTTCTCAGAGCATTATTTTTTTAAAGGAAATATTCAGTAAGTGACCCGTGTCTTGGAGCGTCACTTGTAATTCCTAAGTTTGCTAATGTACTCTCTGTTAAGAAGAAATTTCCGATTCAGTGAACGTTCAAGGTTTGCATTGACGGAAGGGATGGAATTACGCAATTGGTCTTCATTGAATGGTAGCGATGCTTATGAAATTTTACTTTGCGGTGGTGGAAAGGAAAAATATTTTGTCTTTCTTTTTTATTTGTTTGCTAACATATTTATTGATCTTTATTCGAGTGGTTCAGCCTCATAGTTAATTTTTTGCAGATAGAGGAGAGTTGTTATTCATTACTAAAATATTGTCTCTAAGCGTAAAGTTGAACGTTCTGTGTTTACCTTTAAGCCATCGTTAAATTTAAGGAGGATATATATTGAAACATTATTTGCTGGAAATTATCTATCAATAATAATACATCAGAGTGGATTTGATCTTGTTTGTCCTCCCCCGGGTGACAACCACCTACCCACTGCAAATCGCTATGTTCGCCCCGGGTGGGAGCTGGATAGGTAAGGGATCGGGAGGGTAGGGGAGACAGCAGCGCCGAGTTCCAGCGCGTGTAACGCGCGCCAACAAGCTCATAGTCAAATATTTACGAAAAAGGGCAAATGGATTTAAGATAGTGAATTTTGAACAAATTTTGAATATCTCTGTAGTGAAGATAGTCTTTTATTATTTACAAGGGAACGTTCTAGAATTTCTTACTGTTCCACGTTTGAATCAAAATCATTATACATACCAAACTGGAGATACGATGTGCTCCTAAAATAAGGTATTTCCATTGAATCATTATGCCTTGTTCCGTTCAAGGTTTGCTGTTGAGTTTTGTCTTTTGCCTTTCATTTTATTCTTTACCTCAGTCCGTTTTCCCTTCGCCTATTAATAGGGATGATAGCTGTCAGTTATGTTATTGGATTGCTGTCTTTTTATTGGTTCTCAGAGTCTGTCCCAGGTGATTTGATAATGAATATGTTGTAGTTGCCTTCTCCTTTATTCTTCGTTATGTCTGTTGAAGAGAACAGGTAAATGATTTAACACTCTCTTTACCAAAGTTCGAGATCAGTATGAGTAGCTGTGACTGCCTATGCTTATATTCTATTAAAGTATCATTGTGTCTGGATGTCCCTGATCCCATCTGACGTGAAATGTGCCTGATCAAGCGAAGCGGATTGAGAGAGAATCTACAAATTTATTATTCTGAAAAAACGACCGAGTGTGTTGTGGATGATATCACACTTTGTTCATACGAAAATGATGAGCATAAAAATGTTTATACAGGCGGAATTTTTTTTATTGTAAGTTGCAAATGTGACTTGCATAAAAGACAAGCAGTAGTTTAAGAAACCATCATTTTCCCATAGAGAAGGCTAAATATAAAGTATCCTCCGATTTATTATTCATACTGTTCACATACCAATTTTCTTTAATATATTATGAGACGGTATGAATTAAAAACTCCTTGAAAAACTTAATATAGATTACAAACTAGAAACCACGATCAACGATGTTTGAGAGAAAGAGAAATATGCAATGACGGAACTGGGATTGTTACTTTTTTTTATTTATGGAAGTTCTCATTCGCTTTACAAATGGTATTTTGTATTTCAAAAGTAAATTCTTCCTTAACTTCTAAATCTCCACGTGGGGGTAAAGAGTTTCCGATGTTTTATGAGAGGAGATGGGATTCTAAGCTACTTAAAATGCAAATCTCCGATCACTTCAGACATAGACAGAAAATAATGATTTTTTTGTGCAGAATATTTCATCCAGTCTTTTTTCATTATTTGTATATTTATGATGCTTCGTGTTTCATAATTCCACAAACATTTTTATCCAACTCACATTACACTAACAAAAAATATGATGCAATTAAAAACAGAATGTCCTTTTTGAACTGTTCTCTTGTTATTACTGACATTCTAATAATTAGAATTTCCTGAAGACCATCTGTCATCAGTATGTTTTCTCTTTCTTTATTATTATATATATATATATATATATATATATATATATATATATATATATATATATATATATATATATATATATATATATATATAATTATATATATATAATATATATATATATATATATATATATATATATATATATATATATATATATATATATATATATATATATATATATATATATATATATATAAAAATATATATATATATATATATATATATATATATATATATATATGAGAAAGACCTTGGTTCGACCCTGATGTGAGTCAGAAATTTATTTCTGTTCCACACGTGATCATGCGTTGATTATTTCTATAATTATATATATATATATATATATATATATATATATATATATATATATATATATATATATATATATATATATATATATATATATATATATATATATATATATATATATATATATAATATATATATATATATATATATATATATATATAAAATGTGTATGTATGTATGAAATGTTTGTAGAATCACCTTGATAACACCACTAATTTTTATCAGAAAAGTTGAACAACGCTAGGGTTGAGCAGTACTTGGTTGAAAGTAATAATCACCTTGGTTCATTGCTAGACTCTTGTTCTGTGAATTTGAACAGCTATGAGTCTGGTCTTTTCTTGCGTGGGTAACCGCCATAAAATGTGATTGGGGCAGTATTTATGGACCCTACACAAGAACAGAAACCTCAGCCTTAGAATTATTAGAAAAAAAGGTTAACACCTTCCGTTTTCAAAACCGGACGGAAGGGGAAGAGGAAGATATTTAATCGAAAACTACAGAACGAAATTACGGCAATATTTAATCCTAAAACCAGTAGATGTGAAAACGAACGACAAAAGAAAAATAATACAACAAGAAACGCACGACATAAATAAAAGTAGCAGAGCCCAAAGGAACTCTTGGAAGGAAATTCGGAAGAAATGCCACAAACATTCTTTTTCTTTCCCCCTCGAGAACTTGAAGAAGGAACTCCCAGAAGAAAGCAACTTGGGAAATCCGTTTTGCTTGTCCAAGCACTTGCCGTGAAACACCAACATAATTTCTTTCCTAATTTTCTGTCTGTCCACTTAAGTCTTTGGGAACACAACCTTCTGGCAGTGGGGGAAAATCTCACATCTTCGATGGGCTTCCTGACACAAGGGACACTCCTTTCCACCAGGCATCCTTCGCCATTGGGTCAAGTTCCTTCAGGTCAGCAAGCCAATTTCTTCATTTCCATAGACACAAATGGTAAAGGGAAGTGCAACCTAATGTCCTGATTTAACTCAGGGTCGCCACCCTACCACCAAAGTAAAAGGGATAAAAGGAAAAGAAGGTGGAAGGAAAAAATGTGTGGCTCATCCCTGAAAGAAGCAATGGGTCTGCCTTTTGATTGCGAATAGTTCAGTCGTGCAATGGAATCTTGTTAGAATATAGATTCCTTAGAACATGTACATATTTTAGTAACAATAAACGCAATATTATTTACTGAACTCACCTGTTCCACTGAAGCAGTACCACTTCCGTTGCACTGAGTAGTCATTCTTTCTTTTCTTTCCTCTAATTTATTAATAAAACTTTATGTAATATTTGACACATACGGAAATTCCATCAATAAGCTTGAAATATTCAGCTGCCTCTGATGTATGAAGTCAATTATTTTTCAATAATATCTATCAAGTTGTCACTGATCTTCAAGTTGTGAGAGCAATTTATCATATGATGAACCTTACAAATAAATATTTAATAAAATGTAAAGAGAAAACCTCTAAAACATCTTTGTTTTTGTTCCTTAAGAAAATTAAAGTTATTTTCTTAATGAAGAAGAATGTAAATATTTAATTTTTTGTGAAATATTGAGATTATAATATAAAATAAAGACATCATTATATTTGAGAGAATTTTTTTTATCAAAACCAACAGATGGCAGTTAATATAGATTTAAGATAAAAAGGACATCATGGAACTTGTATAACTCTTTTATTTTTGTATTATATACAAATACCTTGTTAAAAGTTGACATTCGGCAAAGTTAGTAAATGTACCCAAAGCACAAAAATCGAGTTCATTTCGCCAGAGTAAAGCAATGATAAAACGAGCTTCTCAGAGCATTATTTTCCTAAAGGAAATATTCAGTAAGTGACCGGTTTGCTCATGTACTCTCTGTTAAGAAGAAATTTCCGCTTCAGTGAACGTTCAAGGTTTGCATTGACGGAAGGGATGGAATTACGCAATTGGTCTTCATTGAATGGTAGCGATGCTTATGAAACTTTGCTTTGCGGTGCTGGAAAGGAAAAATATTTTGTCCTTTATTTATTTATTTATTTTTTATTTTTGCTTTGTTTGCCAACACTTTTATTGATCTTCATTCGAGTGGTGCACCATCATAGTTAATTTTTTTGCAGATAGAGGAGAGTTGTTGATCATTACTAAAATATTGTCTCTACTGAAAAAGCGTAAAGGTGAACTTTCTGTGTTCACCTTTAAGCCATCGTTAAATTTAAGGAGGATATATATTGAAACATTATTTGCAGGGAATTATCTATCATCAATAATAATAAAATCGGAGTGGATTTGATCTTGTTTGTCCTCCCCCGGGTGACAACCACCTACCCACTGCAAATCGCTATGTTCGCCCCGGGTGGGAGCTGGATAGGTAAGGGATCGGGAGGGTAGGGGAGACAGCAGCGCCGAGTTCCAGCGCGTGTAGCGCGCGCCAACAAGCTCATAGTCAAATATTTACGAAAAAGGGGCAAATGTATTTAAGATAGTGAATTCTGAACACATTTTTAATATCTCTGTAGTGAATATAGTCTTTTATTATTTACAAGGGAACGTTCTAGAATTTCTTACTGTTCCACGTTTGAATCAAAATCATTATACATACCAAACTGGAGATACGATGTGCTCCTAAAATAAGGTATTTCCATTGAATCATTATGCCTTGTTCCGTTCAAGGTTTGCTGTTGAGTTTTGTCTTTTGCCTTTCATTTTATTCTTTACCTCAGTCCGTTTTCCCTTCGCCTATTAATAGGGATGATAGCTGTCAGTTATGTTATTGGATTGCTGTCTTTTTATTGGTTCTCAGAGTCTGTCCCAAGTGATTTGATAATGAATATGTTGTAGTTGCCTTCTCCTTTATTCTTCGTTATGTCTGTTGAAGAGAACAGGTAAATGATTTAACACTCTCTTTACCAAAGTTCGAGATCAGTATGAGTAGCAGTGACTGCCTATGCTTATATTCTATTAAAGTATCATTGTGTCTGGATGTCCCTGATCCCATCTGACGTGAAATGTGCCTGTTCAAGCGAAGCGGATTGAGAGAGAATCTACAGATTTATTATTCTGAAAAAACGACCGAGTGTGTTGTGGATGATATCACACTTTGTTCATACGAAAATGATGAGCATAAAAGTGTTTATACAGGCGGAATTTTTTTTATTGTAAGTTGCAAATGTGACTTGCATAAAAGACAAGCAGTAGTTTAAGAAGCCATCATTTTCCCATAGAGAAGGCTAAATATAAAGTATCCTCCGATTTAGTATTCATACTGTTCACATACCAATTTTCTTTAATATATTATGAGACGGTATAAATTAAAAACTCCTTGGAAACTTAATATAGATTACAAACTAGAAACCACGATCAACGATGTTTGAGAGAAAGAGAAATATGCAATGACAGAACTGGGATATTTACTTTTTTTTTATTTATTGAAGTTCTCATTCGCTTTACAAATGGTGTTTTGGATTTCAAAAGTAAATTCTTCCTGAACTTCTAAATCTCCACGTCGGGGTAAAGAGTTTCCTATGTTTTATGAAAGGAGATGGGATTCTAAGCTACTTAAAATGCAAATCTCCGATCACTTCAGACATAGACAGAAAATAATGATTTTTTTGTGCAGAATCTGTCATCCAGTCTTTTTTCAATATTTGTATATTTATGATGCTTCGTGTTTCATAATTCCACAAACATTTTTATCCAACTCACATTACACTAACAAAAAATATGATGCAATTAAAAACAGAATGTCCATTTTAAACTGTTCTCTTGTTATTACTGACATTCTAATAATTAGAATTTTCTGGAGACCATCTGTCATCAGTATGTTTTCTTTCTTTATTATATTATATATATATATATATATATATATATATATATATATATATATATATATATATATATATATATATATATGAGAAAGACCTTGTATATGTGAGTCAGAAATTTATTTATATATATATATATATATATTATATATATATATATATATATATATATATATATATATATATGAGAAAGACCTATGGTATATCCTGATGTAGTCAGAAATTTATTTCTGTTCCATATATATGATTGTATATGTTGATTGTTTATATATATATATATATATATATATATATATATATATATATATATATATATATATATATATATATGCATATATATATATAACATATGTTTATATAATATATATATATATATATATATATATATATATATATATATATATATATATATATATATATATATATATATATATATATATATATATACACAATGTGTATGTATGTATGAAATGTTTGTAGAATCACCTTGCTAATACTACTAATTTTTATCAGAAAAGTTGAACAACGCTAGGGTTGAGCAGTACTTGGTTGAAAGTAATAATTACCTTGGTTCATTGCTAGACTCTCGTTCTGTGAATTAGAACAGCTACGAGTCTGGTCTTTTCTTGCGTGGGTAACCGCCATAAAATGTGATTGGGGCAATATTTATGGACCTTACACAAGAACAGAAACCTCAGCCTTAGAATTATTAGAAAAAAAGGTTAACACCTTCCGTTTTCAAAACCGGACGGAAGGGGAAGGTTGAGCTAACAGTAGACGGACTTGTATTGTTAAATTGAATCGATTCATCACAGAAATTTATGACAGAACTTTGGAGCATAGTGTGAGCGTATTAGGTTATTAAGAGGCGCAAAAGTTTATGAATATATAACTGTGTTAAATTTATGATTCTAAAGGCTTTAGGCTAATGGTTTTAGCAGAGGTAACTGATAAATTTAAATGGCTGGTAGGCATTTTATTCAATGCTTGCGTCTTATGGCATTTTCAAAAGGCATTTGCAGTTTCTTGAGTAGGCCAGCAAAACAATCTACAAGTCAAATCCCATATCGACATAAAACTTAGTCGATGGAAATCATTTTGGTACTAATCTTTTACTCATATTTCTTAGTGTTTTTTTATCATTTCGAGATCTTGGGAACTTGCAGATACATGATTTTATATTATTATAAATCTCACTCTTTATTTATTTTTTCTCCTAACACGTTTACATACCACCAAGAATCTATAGACCATTTAAATTACTACCCTTTATATTTCAAAGCCTTTAACTCTCTTCCTCGTTTTTTTTTTAATGCCTGTTTCGTTAATCTATTTCTTGTTTTTGTATTTTGTGGGTTTTCCGGTAAAATAATGAGCATCTGAGGATCTGAAAACGAAAAAGGAATCGATTTCTTTTTTATTTAGATAAAGAAAATATGTTTTCACCATTATAAACCAACATCCATTTTGAGAATATATAGGCGTTAAAAGGTCATTGGGCAGTTTTTCTTGGACGAACAACTACATAGCTTTCTCTTTTGCAGTTTTATACCCAGGTATATTCTCTCTCAATGGCCAATTTGATATGTGTTTTAAGATCTGCATTCCTTAGTGAGAAAAAATTCTTAACTGGAGGACCCTTCCATGCTATTCATAACGGGAGAATGTCCTAAAAGACTTGTGCATTTTGACCTGAAAGAGTGCGAATGCCGCCCCTATATGCTCTCAAATGCTAGTCTTTGCTTCGACTTCTGTACCATTCACTTTCGAAGTCGTAGGTTTGAGTTCCGTTTTTAAGTATAGTCTATGATTTTCCACATATCTCTGTTATCTATGGAAGCATGAA